>NW_027443780.1:20000-32500 GCF_048569485.1 Anomaloglossus baeobatrachus | reverse complement strand
CCACAATTGTGTACAAATACCCAGAGATTACACAACAACTGACTATGCCCAAGGTCCGCTTGATCCTGCTATATAAGGCAAAAGCCATGTATTAAATGACTGTCAATTTATGTATCCAATTAGCCACAGCAGGATCCCGGACACCAGGGCACAATAACTTGTCTAGTCAATCTCAAAACAACCACAATTGCATGCATCTAAACGAGATCCATGACCACGAAGCTTACATGAATCATTATGCATCCATAGCAGGCACATTAAGTATCTTAGGGTGATTATAAAGGGGCCCTGTCCCTGCATAGCCAAGTATTGCCAAGCACTATAAATTGTACTCAAAAAATCACTTAATAAGAGGAATTATATCAAGGCAATCAAGGCATATGCACGGCAGGAGCCCCATGCACATTACATTCAACAGGAGAGTCGCGCTAGCAGATGAGATATATGGGCACTATCTGCGCGCAAAAAACACCCATGTGAATGATTGTGTGTCTCACAAACACTGATCGCATAAAAGAGGAACTATATTAATGATGGCTGCAAGGAGGTCCTGTCCCCACACTGCACAGTACCGCTGAACACCTCTGTATTACACTTTACATCAATTATATGGAAGTTAAATCACAGCAGTAAAGGCAAATGCGCACAGGAACCCCGTACATACCATCCTCTGCTGGAAAGATACTGGCAGGTTAGTCAGATGAGAAGGGGTTAATCCCCAAGGAAACCTCCAACGTACGTTTCACAAAACCACTTGTGTATTGTTGCTTCGTCAGGGAGTGACTGATCATAAGAACCGGCATGTTTAAATAGCCGCCCGTCCCGTGGAATCAGCTGTATCCTGTCAGGGCATTCAAGCGGCGCATGCGCACATGGCGCCACCGAGATCCGGAAACCCCACCAGGCCGTCACGGCATCAGCGCGTGCGCGGGAGCGGAGACGCGTCTCCATAGCACCCGCGCACGCGCACACGCCACCCAAGACGGCCGGAGGGAGGCGGACCCGAGGCACAATGCGCACACGCGCACAACCGTGACAGGGAACGTCACATGTATCAATTCTGGACATACTGGATTTGCATATAATGTAAGTGCAAGCCTTTAATACATATTGGGAACCCATTGTCCCGATGTTTATAAAGAGATGGATAAACATTATTACACGCAGCACAATACGTTTGTACATCTATAACAAATTACATAAGAAACATATAACTTATGTCAAACGTAAACATGCTGTGACCATATATGATCTAAATATAATATATAATACATATAGGGATATTGCCAAAACACTATAGCAAAAAGAGTTGAATATGATTTCATTCCAACATAACAGATTTGCAGTCCGATGTCCATGTCGTTCTTTAATAGAGGATAAACCTCAAAATCACATATGTCGCATTTCCACTCAAAAGGTTTAAAAACGATACAGGATCAAAAGCTGTTATTTTCCAGGGGACATATAAAGAGAAAAGGGAGAAGAATAAGTAACTCACATAAATTTAAAAATTACATAAAAACACACCCCCAACTCCCATAGATCAGAAAGGGGAACAAACCCACAAGAGTGGGGCGATGTCACAAAAAGGAAGCAAAACTTAAAGCCTCGTTGAGACCCGACGGGGCGACTGTACCCAATGTCACCATCCATCTTGTCTCACGTTGGGCTAACCTTCTCTTGACATTGCCACCTCTGATACCGCCATGGACTACTTCAATCCCACGTATAAGTAGGGATTTCGGATCACATCCATGGTGGGCCTTAAAATGGCGTGGAATGGTTTTTAAGGAAGCAATATCAATCACAGTCTTAGCCGCAACAATGTCTCGTACATGTTCTCGGACGCGAACACGCAGTTCGCGTGACGTTAGGCCAACATAAATCAATGGGCACCCACAAACCGCATAATAAATGACGTTTGAGGTGCCGCATGAAATATAATCCCTAATGTGATATTCGCGCGTCCCATCGGCTGATGAAAATACCGAACTGCGCAAGACATTGTTGCAGGACAGGCAGTGGCCACAAGGAAAGCAACCAACCCGAGGATTCGTAAGACCTAAAAAACTCGAAGCCGGCGGAACATAATGGCTTCTGACCAATACATCACGTAGATTGGCCGATCTCCTAGCCGTCATTAAAGGAGCAGCCGAAAGGGAGTCCCTCAAAAGGGGATCAGATGTTAGAATCGACCAATGGCGATTCAGAATAGCACGAATATTGTGCCACTCATGGTTAAAGGTGGTAATAAATCTGACCGCGGGGTACTCAACCTTGTCTTTGTGTCTCGTCAGGAGGAGTTGGGATCTTGGAGTGTTTTTGGCCCTAAGGTAACCCTTCTTAATGCTGCGATTACTATACCCTCTCTCTTGGAATCGAAGTGTGAGGTCAGCAGCCTGTTCCTCAAATTTCTGATCAGATGAACAAATTCTCTTCATCCTCAGGAACTGTCCAGTGGGGACAGCGCGAATAGTGGATAGGTTGTGAGCAGACGACGCATGAAGTAACGCATTAACAGATGTACTCTTTCGGAAAACATCAGTCTGGATGACATTGTCGTCATCAACTGTGATCAAAACGTCCAAGAAATCAATACATCTGCTATGGTACTTATGTGTTAATTTGATGTTAAAAGGGTTCATGCCGAGTCTGCCCACAAACTGCTCAAGCTGCTCCGCCGTACCCTGCCACAAAATCAACAAATCATCAATATACCTGAGCCAGCACTGCACATGGGATACGGCCTGGTCGCCCTCGTCGCCAAAAATGGATCTCTCCCAGAACCCTAGAAAGAGATTGGCGTACGAGGGCGCACAGGCCGCACCCATCGCAGTGCCACGCTGCTGCAGGTAAAACAAATCTTTAAACGTAAAAAAATTGTGGGTGAGGATAAAGCGGAGCAGCTGGAGAATCAGATCACACATCGCGCTGTCCCGACCGGAGGTCCCAAGGAAGAAACGAGCGGCTGCCAAACCATCGTCATGGCGGATGCAGGTATACAAAGATTCTACATCCGCCGTGACCAGCCTGTAACTCCTTCTCCATTTTACCGAGCTCAAGGTCATTTTCAACACTGAACTTGGAGAGAGCCTCCGAGGATAATGAAGACTTAATCACATGAAGGAGTTGTTCCATTTCCTTCTCCATTTCTCCAATAGAGGAGCTATTCAGCTCGCTTAGGAGTTGTAGGTATCCTCTGGAACACGTGCTGGATAGTTCTGCCTTAAAACAACTGGAGAGCTGGAAGGACGTAGTGATAAAACCTGCTGACAAGGGGGAAATGTAGTGATATGGCCCATAATTAAGTACGAGAGGGAAGTGTTTTGTCAGCTGAGAGAGAAGGGTACATATAAGAAACTACATTTTAATCCTGTTGACTCCTTCTCTAGAGAGCTCTCAGTAATTTTGGAGCGGGCGTTGGATTTGGGCCTCGTCACGAGGAAAGTTGTGGATGGCTTGTTGGTCAAATACCCTAAGGTGCCCACCTTATACTTGCTCCCCAAAATTCATAAAGATGCCCTTGACCCGCCGGGCCGTCCGATCGTGTCTGGATTGGAGGGAATGTGTGACCCAGTGTGTAAATTCATTGATTTCTACCTAAAACCCCTGGTTGAAACACTTCCCTCCTATCTAAGAGACACGACGGACGTGCTCAATAGGGTCAATGGCATCCATATGGAATCTGATATGTTGCTGGTCACGGCGGATGTAGAATCTTTGTATACCTGCATCCGCCATGACGATGGTTTGGCAGCCGCTCGTTTCTTCCTTGGGACCTCCGGTCGGGACAGCGCGATGTGTGATCTGATTCTCCAGCTGCTCCGCTTTATCCTCACCCACAATTTTTTTACGTTTAAAGATTCGTTTTACCTGCAGCAGCGTGGCACTGCGATGGGTGCGGCCTGTGCGCCCTCGTACGCCAATCTCTTTCTAGGGTTCTGGGAGAGATCCATTTTTGGCGACGAGGGCGACCAGGCCGTATCCCATGTGCAGTGCTGGCTCAGGTATATTGATGATTTGTTGATTTTGTGGCAGGGTACGGCGGAGCAGCTTGAGCAGTTTGTGGGCAGACTCTGCATGAACCCTTTTAACATCAAATTAACACATAAGTACCATAGCAGATGTATTGATTTCTTGGACGTTTTGATCACAGTTGATGACGACAATGTCATCCAGACTGATGTTTTCCGAAAGAGTACATCTGTTAATGCGTTACTTCATGCGTCGTCTGCTCACAACCTATCCACTATTCGCGCTGTCCCCACTGGACAGTTCCTGAGGATGAAGAGAATTTGTTCATCTGATCAGAAATTTGAGGAACAGGCTGCTGACCTCACACTTCGATTCCAAGAGAGAGGGTATAGTAATCGCAGTATTAAGAAGGGTTACCTTAGGGCCAAAAACACTCCAAGATCCCAACTCCTCCTGACGAGACACAAAGACAAGGTTGAGTACCCCGCGGTCAGATTTATTACCACCTTTAACCATGAGTGGCACAATATTCGTGCTATTCTGAATCGCCATTGGTCGATTCTAACATCTGATCCCCTTTTGAGGGACTCCCTTTCGGCTGCTCCTTTAATGACGGCTAGGAGATCGGCCAATCTACGTGATGTATTGGTCAGAAGCCATTATGTTCCGCCGGCTTCGAGTTTTTTAGGTCTTACGAATCCTCGGGTTGGTTGCTTTCCTTGTGGCCACTGCCTGTCCTGCAACAATGTCTTGCGCAGTTCGGTATTTTCATCAGCCGATGGGACGCGTGAATATCACATTAGGGATTATATTTCATGCGGCACCTCAAACGTCATTTATTATGCGGTTTGTGGGTGCCCATTGATTTATGTTGGCCTAACGTCACGCGAACTGCGTGTTCGCGTCCGAGAACATGTACGAGACATTGTTGCGGCTAAGACTGTGATTGATATTGCTTCCTTAAAAACCATTCCACGCCATTTTAAGGCCCACCATGGATGTGATCCGAAATCCCTACTTATACGTGGGATTGAAGTAGTCCATGGCGGTATCAGAGGTGGCAATGTCAAGAGAAGGTTAGCCCAACGTGAGACAAGATGGATGGTGACATTGGGTACAGTCGCCCCGTCGGGTCTCAACGAGGCTTTAAGTTTTGCTTCCTTTTTGTGACATCGCCCCACTCTTGTGGGTTTGTTCCCCTTTCTGATCTATGGGAGTTGGGGGTGTGTTTTTATGTAATTTTTAAATTTATGTGAGTTACTTATTCTTCTCCCTTTTCTCTTTATATGTCCCCTGGAAAATAACAGCTTTTGATCCTGTATCGTTTTTAAACCTTTTGAGTGGAAATGCGACATATGTGATTTTGAGGTTTATCCTCTATTAAAGAACGACATGGACATCGGACTGCAAATCTGTTATGTTGGAATGAAATCATATTCAACTCTTTTTGCTATAGTGTTTTGGCAATATCCCTATATGTATTATATATTATATTTAGATCATATATGGTCACAGCATGTTTACGTTTGACATAAGTTATATGTTTCTTATGTAATTTGTTATAGATGTACAAACGTATTGTGCTGCGTGTAATAATGTTTATCCATCTCTTTATAAACATCGGGACAATGGGTTCCCAATATGTATTAAAGGCTTGCACTTACATTATATGCAAATCCAGTATGTCCAGAATTGATACATGTGACGTTCCCTGTCACGGTTGTGCGCGTGTGCGCATTGTGCCTCGGGTCCGCCTCCCTCCGGCCGTCTTGGGTGGCGTGTGCGCGTGCGCGGGTGCTATGGAGACGCGTCTCCGCTCCCGCGCACGCGCTGATGCCGTGACGGCCTGGTGGGGTTTCCGGATCTCGGTGGCGCCATGTGCGCATGCGCCGCTTGAATGCCCTGACAGGATACAGCTGATTCCACGGGACGGGCGGCTATTTAAACATGCCGGTTCTTATGATCAGTCACTCCCTGACGAAGCAACAATACACAAGTGGTTTTGTGAAACGTACGTTGGAGGTTTCCTTGGGGATTAACCCCTTCTCATCTGACTAACCTGCCAGTATCTTTCCAGCAGAGGATGGTATGTACGGGGTTCCTGTGCGCATTTGCCTTTACTGCTGTGATTTAACTTCCATATAATTGATGTAAAGTGTAATACAGAGGTGTTCAGCGGTACTGTGCAGTGTGGGGACAGGACCTCCTTGCAGCCATCATTAATATAGTTCCTCTTTTATGCGATCAGTGTTTGTGAGACACACAATCATTCACATGGGTGTTTTTTGCGCGCAGATAGTGCCCATATATCTCATCTGCTAGCGCGACTCTCCTGTTGAATGTAATGTGCATGGGGCTCCTGCCGTGCATATGCCTTGATTGCCTTGATATAATTCCTCTTATTAAGTGATTTTTTGAGTACAATTTATAGTGCTTGGCAATACTTGGCTATGCAGGGACAGGGCCCCTTTATAATCACCCTAAGATACTTAATGTGCCTGCTATGGATGCATAATGATTCATGTAAGCTTCGTGGTCATGGATCTCGTTTAGATGCATGCAATTGTGGTTGTTTTGAGATTGACTAGACAAGTTATTGTGCCCTGGTGTCCGGGATCCTGCTGTGGCTAATTGGATACATAAATTGACAGTCATTTAATACATGGCTTTTGCCTTATATAGCAGGATCAAGCGGACCTTGGGCATAGTCAGTTGTTGTGTAATCTCTGGGTATTTGTACACAATTGTGGATGTCTGGTATTTCCATATTAGCCAAATAAATTTTGGCTCTCTGGATTAAGATAAGCCTTGTGGCTCCATATAGCAGGCATAAGTAGACCCTGAGTATAACCATTCATTGTGCAACTGCCGGGCATTCATGTCAGCAGTTGACACACGGGTGTCATGTAGAACTGTTAAAGGGTCTTCATCCCCCTCTTCTTCACCAGCCACAGGTCGTCATGACGATTATCTGATTGGCCTGGAAGCTTAAGGTATTTATGACTTTGGGTGATGGTAGAACTAAAGCCAAAAGCTGCAGAGAAAGACAATTCTTTGTAATATTGGCGGGAAAACTCCCAAAGCAGGTTTTGAAGTGCGACTTTAATGCTAGAAAGATGAAAAACACATTGCCAGAATCCCTGCGTCGTGCGGAACCCAGTGCACCGTCTCACCTGACGAGGAGATCGACGGAATCACGACAAATTAGTATTGGCCAGTAAAATTGTGCTAGAGGCGTTGTGTTTGGTATCAATGTAACTGTAAAATCGAGATATTAAATATGACGCTAATATCTTTCACCTGTGTGACCCAGGAGCAAAGATATGAAAAACCCTAGAATTATGGAACTTTGTGACCATCTCAAGCCCAGCCCACAAGTGACTGTAAAATGATGTCACAGGCAAGGGGGGCTAGCAAGAGCATAAGAGACAGTTCCTGTCTTGGGGGCTCAGTCAGCACGAGGAGGGCATCATGAAGGGTGATGCTGGCCGATTCTAACATCTCTTGGAGACCCTCCCTCCATAAGCAGACGTCACTTCTATGGCAGAAGCTTAGTAAGTTTCACGTTTATACCTTTTATTTTAATGTAACTGTTATGCCGTAATGTGTATTGTTCCCTTTTGTAAATTCTTGTATATTCTTTAAACACTGCCTATTTTCGGATTAAATATATAAAAATTTAAGAGTTTCTTTCCTTATGCTTTATATACGAATCCAAAACCCCGAAGGGCCTTATGCTATCTGAAACGGGTCCCCAGCTACCTGTAGAAAGTCTGGGTGGTGGCAGCGTAATTGTATTGCATTGAATTATTGGAGTGCTATCATTAAGGGTACCGAGGTATATAAATATTCCATTAGCAGGAATCGGGGATATATACATTTACCCTTGCTGTGAGACCTCCAATATTTGGCATTATCAGCTCAGCAGCCCCATCTTATGCATTGTCCTGCAGTACCAAAAGTGGCCTGCAGACAAGGGGGGCGCTAGAGAGTAGTCGTGTGTGACAAATCAGTGAACAGCTGCGGATTTCTGAGGGACTTCCCCGGCTGTTCGTGACAAATTGGTGGCAAGCGGTGGGATATATAAAGCATTAGTGATCTGGTTTGAGCAATCATCCCTTTCACTAAAAACTTGCAAAAGTTTTGAGGATTGAACTCAGTGTTTAAATATACCTGGAACAATACTGTACGTGTAGCAGTTACCCCCTCCCTTCTCTCTTGTTTTCTATCCTATCTTTTATTTGGCAATTATGGAGGCTGTGTCAGAAGCCTGGTACAATCAGCAGAAGAAGGAAGTTCTTGCTGCACTCTGCAGATCCAAGTTGATTGATGGCCATGGCAAAACGAGGCAGGACCTCATTAAAGAACTTTTACAATGGGACGCAGAGCACGTTCATTCCCCCAGTGCTGGAGAAGAGGAGGCAAGCCAAGCCCAGGATAGTGCTTCTGCAGAGTCCCCACCATCAACTGCAAGCCAGAGCAGTGACCGAGGCAACATGGACTCTTTCCTGAAGATGGCTCTACAACAATTCGCTGCAGATGACCGGCAGGGACGGCTAAGCCTCATTCAGCAATATCGAGAGGCTGAGAGAGCCGAGCGAGAGGCTGAGAGAGCCGAGCGCCAGGCTCAGGCCGAGCGAGAGGCTGAGAGAGCCGAGCGAGAGCGCCAAGCCCAGAGAGACCATGAATTGAATATCCTCAAAGCCCGGCAGCAGACATCTTCCTCACTAAACGGTGAGTCCAATAATGCCAGCAGCTTTAAGCCCCGACCGGAGCACTTTCCTGTGATGGAAAAGGACGGGAATTTGGACACCTTTCTGATTGGATTTGAAAAGACTTGCTTGCAGTACCAGTTGCCCTCAGCACAATGGGCACAATACTTAACCCCAGGGCTGCGAGGCAAGGCCCTGGACGCGTTTGCCAGTCTCCCTCAAGAGCAGAGTGGAGACTATGGGGCCATAAAGCAGGCCCTAGTACGGAAGTATCAGCTGACTCCAGAGGTGTACCGAAAAAAATTCCGGACCCTCCAGCTCGGGCCTCATGACAGCTACAGCGATTTGGAGGGTGGGCTCCAGCGCACCTTTGACCAGTGGATCCATGGACTGTCCGTTACAACCTTTGAGGAGTTAAAGGACCTCATGGTGAAGGACCAACTCCTACATGTCTGTCCTGTGGAGGTTCGACAGTTTGTTATGGACCGAGAGCCCAAGGAGGCCTCAAAAGCAGCCCAGATTGCCGACGCCTATGTGGCCAACCGTGTGTCGGAGGTGCGGAAGCCGTCCACCACTAGCTGGAAAGGGGGTAAGATGACAACTACAACCACCCCTGCCCCTACCAGCCGACCTCCCGTAGGTCCTGTTTCATCCACCAGTGCCCGGCCCACCTCTGACACTCGCAGGTGTTTTTCCTGCAACCAGCCTGGACACCTCAGCTCTGTTTGCCCAGAGAGGCAGAAGAGGAACCCCACATCCAAGGCCCAAGGGCCTACTGGAACTGTCCTTTTGGCAAGGAAGGCGGGTGGTAGGGCCTGCGAAAACCTACACCCCGTCACCGTAGGCGAAACCCCCACTGTGGGGCTCAAGGACACTGGGGCCGACAGAACACTGGTCCGCCCTGAACTGGTACCCCCTGAAAACTTTATCCCGGGAAAACTCCTGACTGTCGCCTTGGCGGGGGGTGTCCACCGATCCTTCCCAATGGCCCTGATTCCCCTCGACTGGGGTGCTGGGAGAGGGTGGATGAACATCTACCAACCAATGTTTTATTGGGGACTGATCTGGGGCGATTAGTTGCACAATTTCTCCCTGATGATCCTCCCGAATCCAAAAAGTCAGGTGATACAAATGTTGTTGATCAGTCATTTGATGCAAATGTTGTTAAATCATGTGATGCAAATGTTGTTGATAAGTCATGCGACCCGAATGCGGATACCCAGAACGTAATTACAAATGTTGTGCATGGTAATAAAGTGGAGATTTGTACAGGGGATCTCAGCCATGCCACACGGCAGGGTGACGTGGCTGAGGACAACCCCAAGGTAGCAAGTGTCTGTGCTGACAGAGATGGAGGCAGACATGAGAACCACGAGGACAATGGTCCAATGCAGCTGAGCAGTGTCACAGCGGACAGTGACACAGCCAGTAGTACCTGTCAGGCTGATGGGGAAGAGTGGTTATTCCCCGGGGAGACAGCCTTCATCGGTGCTGTCACCCGCAGTCAGAGTGCCCAGAACGCAAATGAAACCTTGCCTTCTGACACCTCTTCACCCAGAGGGATAACGGAACTGGTTACGGACCCAGAGCAGGTCCCAGAGGGTCCCGGTGAGGTTGGAACCTTAACGTCACTTTTGGCTGCCTCTAGCCAAGAGTTTCAGGTGGCTCTACGAACTGATGCCAGTCTAGAGACGTTAAGGGACCTCGCAGAGAAGCCCTCTTCCGAGACCGATAAGGAGAGGGTATTCTGGGACCAGGGAAAGTTGTACCGGGAGACAATTCCCTGTAACCCCCAACAAGAGTGGCTGAAGGAAAAACAGCTGGTGGTGCCTCACCGCTTTAGGAGTGAGTTGCTGCGGATTGCCCATGAGATCCCACTCGCCGGACACTTGGGGGTTAGCAAAACCAAGGCCCGGCTGTCTCACCACTTCTATTGGCCCAAAATGGGGACAGATGTTGCCAACTACTGCCGCTCCTGTATCACATGTCAAAGAGTGGGAAAGTCAGGGCCTGCTCCCAAAGCTCCCCTGATCTCTTTGCCGGTGATAGAAGAGCCTTTCCAGAGGGTCGCTGTGGACATTGTCGGGCCTCTGGCCGTCCCCAGCAGCTCTGGAAAACGGTTCGTCCTTACTGTGATAGACTATGCTACCCAGTATCCGGAGGCAGTGGCTCTGTCCTCAGTTAGAGCCGATAAGGTGGCAGATGCCCTCTTGACCATATTCTCCCGAGTAGGATTTCCCAGGGAGATGCTTACCGACCAGGGGACTCAGTTCATGTCTCGTCTAATGGAGGCTCTCTGTAAGAAAATGCAGGTGCGGCATCTGATATCAAGCGCTTATCACCCACAGACCAATGGTTTGTGTGAGCGATTTAATGGTACCCTTAAGCAGATGCTTAAGATGCTGGTTGAGTCACATGGACGCGACTGGGAGCGGTATCTCTCACACCTGCTGTTTGCCTACAGAGAGGTACCACAGGCCTCAACGGGATTTTCTCCCTTCGAGCTCCTGTATGGCAGACGAGTCCGGGGGCCTCTTGGTCTGGTAAGGGAATCCTGGGAAGAGGAACTGAATTCCCCAGAAGTGTCCGTTGTGGAGTATGTCATTCGGCTCCGTGACAAAATGCAGTCAATGACGCAGATGGTGCATGAGAATATGGCGCAAGCCCAGGCCAGCCAGAAGCGATGGTACGACCAACACGCTCGAGAGCGGGTGTACGAAGTGGGTCAGAAGGTGTGGGTCCTAGTCCCAATGACCCAGAACAAGCTTCAGGCGGCCTGGGAGGGCCCATACCTGGTGCATCAGCGCCTCAATGATGTAAACTACGTGGTCACCATCGACCATGTCAGGAAGAGGCAAAAGGTCTTCCATGTCAACATGATGAAAGCTCATCATGACAGGGAAGCCTTTGCCCTTCCTGTGTGTAGTCTTCCCGAGGAATCCGAAAGTGAAGTCTTGGTGGACTTGCTCGCCTCGGCCCGGGATGGAGGGTCGATCGAGGAGGCGGCATTCAACCCACAGCTATCCTTGGACCAAAAGTCCCAGCTGCGGGAGGTATTCCGGCCCTACCTGATGACCTTCACGAATGTCCCAGGGAAGACATCCCTAGCCACCCACCAGGTGGACACAGGGAGTCATTCCCCAGTTCGTCAACCCCCATACCGTGTCTCCCTAGAGGTACAAAAGGACATAAAAAGGGAGATCGATGAAATGCTAGTCCTGGGAGTGATCCAGAGGTCCAAAAGTGCATGGGCCTCGCCTGTAGTCTTGGTTCCCAAAAAGGACCGGACAACCCGGTTCTGTGTGGACTACAGGAGGCTAAATGCAATCACAGCACCCGATGCGTACCCAATGCCACGCATCGATGAGTTACTGGATTGCTTAGCCGGGGCCCGGTACCTGACCATCATGGACCTGAGTCGAGGGTACTGGCAGATTCCTATGTCCAAGGAAGCACAGGAAAGGTCCGCCTTCATCACCCCATTTGGGCTGTATGAATCCCTTGTCATGCCCTTTGGCATGAGAAATGCTCCTGCCACTTTCCAGCGATTGGTCGACCAGCTGCTCGAGGGACTAGGAGGGTTTGCAGTAGCTTACCTGGATGACATTGCCATCTTTAGTCCCACTTGGGAGGAACACCTGGGGCACCTGGAGCAGGTGCTCAGGCGGATCCAAAGCGCTGGTCTGACTATAAAGCCAGGGAAGTGTCAGATCGGCATGACTGAGGTACAGTACCTTGGACACAGAGTGGGTGGCGGAACCCTGAAACCAGAGCCAGGGAAGGTTGATGCCATCACCTCCTGGCCTACCCCCA
>NW_027443780.1:0-12500 GCF_048569485.1 Anomaloglossus baeobatrachus | reverse complement strand
AATAATGCCAGCAGCTTTAAGCCCCGACCGGAGCACTTTCCTGTGATGGAAAAGGACGGGAATTTGGACACCTTTCTGAGGGGATTTGAAAAGACTTGCTTGCAGTACCAGTTGCCCTCAGCACAATGGGCACAATACTTAACCCCAGGGCTGCGAGGCAAGGCCCTGGACGCGTTTGCCAGTCTCCCTCAAGAGCAGAGTGGAGACTATGGGGCCATAAAGCAGGCCCTAGTACGGAAGTATCAGCTGACTCCAGAGGTGTACCGAAAAAAATTCCGGACCCTCCAGCTCGGGCCTCATGACAGCTACAGCGATTTGGAGGGTGGGCTCCAGCGCACCTTTGACCAGTGGATCCAAGGACTGTCCGTTACAACCTTTGAGGAGTTAAAGGACCTCATGGTGAAGGACCAACTCCTACATGTCTGTCCTGTGGAGGTTCGACAGTTTGTTATGGACCGAGAGCCCAAGGAGGCCTCAAAAGCAGCCCAGATTGCCGACGCCTATGTGGCCAACCGTGCGTCGGAGGTGCGGAAGCCGTCCACCACTAGCTGGAAAGGGGGTAAGATGACGACTACAACCACCCCTGCCCCTACCAGCCGACCTCCCGTAGGTCCTGTGTCATCCACCAGTGCCCGGCCCACCTCTGACACTCGCAGGTGTTTTTCCTGCAACCACCCTGGACACCTCAGCTCCGTTTGCCCAGAGAGGCAGAAGAGGAACCCCACATCCAAGGCCCAAGGGCCTACTGGAACTGTCCTTTTGGCAAGGGAGGCGGGTGGTAGGGCCTGCGAAAACCTACACCCCGTCACCGTAGGCGGAACCCCCACTGTGGGGCTCAAGGACACTGGGGCCGACCGAACACTGATCCGCCCCGAACTGGTACCCCCTGAAAACTTTATCCCGGGAAAACTCCTGACTGTCGCCTTGGCGGGGGGTGTCCACCACTCCTTCCCAATGGCCCGGATGCCCCTCGACTGGGGTGCTGGGAGAGGGTGGAGGGAAGTGGGGGTGGATGAACATCTACCAACCAATGTTTTATTGGGGACTGATCTGGGGCGATTAGTTGCACAATTTCTCCCTGATGATCCTCCCGAATCCGAAAAGTCATGTGATACAAATGTTGTTGATAAGTCATGTGATGCAAATGTTGATAAGTCATGTGATGCAAATGTTAAGTCATGTGATGCAAATGTTAATGATAAGTCATGCGACCCGAATGCGGATACCCAGAACGTAATTACAAATGTTGTGCATGGTAATAAAGTGGAGATGTGTACAGGGGAACTCAGCCATGCCACGCGGCAGGGTGACGTGGCTGAGGACGACCCCAAGGTAGCAAGTGTCTGTGCTGAGAGAGATGGAGGCAGACATGAGAACCACGAGGACAGTGGTCAAATGCAGCTGAGCAGTGTCACAGCGGACAGTGACACAGCCAGTAGTACCTGTCAGGCTGATGGGGAAGAGTGGTTATTCCCCAGGGAGACAGCCTTCATCGGTGCTGTCACCCGCAGTCAGAGTGCCCAGAACGCAAATGAAACCTTGCCTTCTGACACCTCTTCACCCAGAGGGATAACGGAACTGGTTACGGACCCAGAGCAGGTCCCAGAGGGTCCCGGTGAGGTTGGAACCTTAACGTCACTTTTGGCTGCCTCTAGCCAAGAGTTCCAGGTGGCTCTACGAACTGATGCCAGTCTAGAGACGTTAAGGGACCTCGCCGAGAAGCCCTCCTCAGAGACCGATAAGGAGAGGGTATTCTGGGACCAGGGAAAGTTGTACCGGGAGACAATTCCCTGTAACCCCCAACAAGAGTGGCTGAAGGAAAGACAGCTGGTGGTGCCTCACCGCTTTAGGAGTGAGTTGCTGCGGATTGCCCATGAGATCCCACTCGCCGGACACTTGGGGGTCAGCAAAACCAAGGCCCGGCTGTCTCACCACTTCTATTGGCCCAAAATGGGGACAGATGTTGCCAACTACTGCCGCTCCTGTATCACATGCCAAAGAGTGGGAAAGTCAGGGCCTGCTCCCAAAGCTCCCCTGATCTCTTTGCCGGTGATAGAAGAGCCTTTCCAGAGGGTCGCTGTGGACATTGTCGGGCCTCTGGAGGAGGATCTCCTCCTCGCCTGGGCTGTGGGACTTGCTCCAGGATCTGATAACGCAATTGTGAAACATTGTGTTTGTGTCCAGCAAAGTGCTGCGGTACCGGTAATAAAACATTCTTTTGTCTAATGGTGTATTTATGGTTGGAAAGCCTCTCTTTAAAGGCCCTGTCACACTAAGCAACATCGCTAGCAACATCGCTGCTAACGAACAACTTTTGTGAGGTTGCTAGCGATGTTGCTGTGTGTGACATCCAGCAACAACCTGGCCCCTGCTGTGAGGTCGTTGGTTGTTGCTGAATGTCCTGGGCCATTTTTTAGTTGTTGCTGTCCCGCTGTGAAGCACAGATCGCTGTGTGTGACAGCGAGACAGCAACAACTAAATGTGCAGGCAGCAGGAGCCGGCTTCTGCAGAGGCTGGTAACCAATGTAAACATCGGGTAACCAAGAAGCCCTGTCCTTGGTTACCCGATATTTACCTTTGATATCAGCCTCCCCCGCTCTCACTGCCTGTGCTGCCGGCTCCTGCTCTGTGCACATGACATGTAGCTAGCTGCAGGACACATCGGGTTAATTAACCTGATGTGTGCTGTAAGTAGGAGAGCAAGGAGCCAGCGCTCAGTGTGCGCTGCTCCCTGCTCTGTGCACATGTAGCTAGCTGCAGGACACATCGGGTTAATTAACCTGATGTGTGCTGTAACTAGGAGAGCAAGGAGCCAGCGCTCAGTGTGCGCTGCTCCCTGCTCTGTGCACATGTAGCTGCAGCATACATCGGGTAATTAACCCGATGTGTGCTGTAGCTAGGAGAGCAAGGAGCCAGCGCTAAGCATTGTGCGCTGCTCCCTGCTCTGTGCACATGTAGCTGCAGCGCACATCGGGTAATTAACCCGATGTGTGCTGTACTAGGAGAGCAGGGAGCCAGCGCTAAGTGTGCGCTGCTCCCTGCTCTCTGCACGTGTAGCTCCGTGCAGTGGTAACCAAGGTAAATATCGGGTTGGTTACCGATATTTACCTTAGTTACCAAGCGCAGCATCTTCCACGCGGCGCTGGGGGCTGGTCACTGGTTGCTGGTGAGCTCACCAGCAACTCGTGTAGTGACGCTCCAGCGATCCCTGCCAGGTCAGGTTGCTGGTGGGATCGCTGGAGCGTCGCAGTGTGACAGCTCACCAGCAACCTCCTATCAACTTACCAGCGATCCCTATCGTTGTTGGGATCGCTGGTAAGTTGCTTAGTGTGACGGTACCTTTAGTTTCACAGTTGTTTCCCCGACCTAGATAAGACGTAGATAAGACCTCAGGGACACTTCAGAATGTAAACTATGTAGCTACTGTCACAAGTGTAATACCCTCTTATCTTAAATGATTCTCCCGTGCAGGGGTGATGAAAGGAGTCTCCCTTAATGATCCCTGAACAATGTACACAATTAAGACAAGGGAAGGTGCCCATCACAGGAGTAGATAAGAAGGTTTGTGCTAATTTACTTTTACCACTTAGATCTGCTCTTACAATTTTATCTCTCAGATTCTGCGATCTGCGGTGACAGATTAAAGGGGGCAAGTTGAATTCTTTCATTTTTGGATAGGAATTAGATATTACATTCCAATGTTTGCGCAGAATACGATGTATAAACACTGACCACGGGTGATATGTGTTAATAAACACCATGCGTTTCTCCTTTTTCTTTACAACAGGTTGTTTAGATCTTTGATCTTTTAATAGGGCTTTGGGATACCCTCGCTGAGAAAATTTTTTAGACATTTCCTCAAGTCTCATTTCACATAACTGAGGGTCAGCAACGATTCTGCGTACCCTCTGGTATTGTGAATAGGGCAATGAATTCTTTAAATGTGGAGGGTGGTTACTAGAAAATAATAACAAATTGTTCCTATCTGTTGTTTTTTTATATAAATCTGTAGTCAGGGTGTTGTCAATATCCTTGGTAACCATCACATCCAAAAAACTAATTTTTTCAGGAGAAACCTCCATAGTAAAATTTAATTTCTTCGGCGCTCCATTGGGAGACCCAGACGATTGGGTGTATAGCACTGCCTCCGGAGGCCACACAAAGCATTACACTTAAAAGTGTAAGGCCCCTCCCCTTCTGGCTATACACCCCCAGTGGGATCACTGGCTGCTCAGTTTTCAAGCTTTGTGCGAAGGAGGCACACATCCACGCATAGCTCCACTGTTTAGTCAGCAGTAGCTGCTGACTATATCGGATGGAAGAAAAGAGGGCCCATATAGGGCCCCCAGCATGCTCCCTTCTCACCCCATTCACATTGGAGGTGTTTGTTAAGGTTGAGGTACCCATTGCGGGTACGGAGGCTGGAGCCCACATGCTGTTTTCCTTCCCCATCCCCCTGAGGGGCTCTGAGGAAGTGGGATCTTACCGGCCCCCAAGCCCTGAGGCCGGGCTCCATCCACAGACCCGTAGAACCTGCTGGATACGGAGCTGGGTACCATTCAGGGACAAGGCCCTGCAACATTCAGGTACTCTGTGTCCCCGTATGGACGGCCGTGCACATTCCAGACTTGCTGGGTGTGCTAGTGCGCCGGGGATTGTAGCGCTGCGCGCTGGGGTTACAGTCACTCTGAGTGACTTTCTGTGTTGGGGACTGCCGCGCCGACCGCCCCTGGAGCGGCGGCGCGGCTGAGACTTGTAGTGCGCCGGGGACTTAGCGACGACCGTGCTTTTACGACGGCGTCGCTTATAAATTTAGTCCCCGGCTTTTGCGGCCTAGCTCCGCTTCGTTCCCGCCCCCACCCTGTCAATCAGGGAAGGGGAGAGACGCTGTACGATAGTCAGCGCCGAGGGCTGGAGTCTTATTTACATACTCCAGCCCTCTCACTGAGCACAGTGGGACGCAGGTTTCCCGCTCTTTGTCTGCACACGCCCAGGGCCCGCCCCCCTCCATAGGACGCCGGCAGCCATTCCTACATGCAGTCTGGCTGGAGAACGGACACAGGCTCTGGGGGACCCAGACAGGGGATTTCTGGCGACCACACACCCGCGTTAAGCGGGCGGTAAGCAGCACATTAGTGCTGGCCCCACTAGTGCCACAGTGTTATATTGGTGTACTTTTTTCTCTGTACCATATATATATATATTGCACTGTAAGGTCGCTTCTTGGCTGTATACCCTATCTTGCTCTGAGGAGACGACAACATGTCATCCGCAAAACGCAAGGGTGCCAAGACACAGGCTGTATATGCTGCTTGTGCCGCTTGTGGGGCTGATCTACCGGCAGGTTCCAAAGACCCCCATTGTGTGCAATGTTCGGTCCCTGTGCCACTTCGTCAGCCGGAGTCTGTGGAGGTAGTGACCCAGGCAGAGTCGCCGGTGGACCCTGTCCCGGTGACGGGGACAGAGTTCGCAGTTTTTGCTGACAAGATGTCTGTCACTATGACAAAGATCCTAGAGACCTTGCAGGCCAGGCCAGTTACTCAGACCATGGACACTGCTGCGGCAACGTTCCCCGGTCCCCCTCAGCTGGAGTTAATCCGTGCCTTAAGGGGGTCCCAGGCATCTCAGGCTGAAGGCTCTGACTCAGATGACAGTCCCAGGCAGCCTAAGCGAGCTCGCTGGGAGAGACCCTCCACGTCATCACGCGGATCAGGGTCTCAGCGAGAAGAGTCTCTACATGATGAGACAGAGGAGGGTGATCAGGAGTCTAATCCTGAAACCGCTCTCAATCTGGATACTCCTGATGGTGACGCAATTGTAAATGACCTTATAGCGGCCATCAATAGCCTATTGGATATTTCTCCCCCTGCCCCTTCAGCAGAGGAGGCAGCTGCACAGCAGGAGAAGTTCCATTTCAGGTATCCCAAGCCTAAACTGAGTACTTTTCTGGACCACGCTGACTTCAGAGAATCAGTCCAGAAACACCATACTTATCCAGACAAGCGTTTCTCCAAACGTCTTAAGGATACACGTTATCCCTTTCCCCCTGACGTGGTCAAACGCTGGACCCAGTGTCCAAAGGTGGATCCCCCAATCTCCAGGCTTGCGGCTAGATCCATAGTTGCAGTGGAGGATGGGGCTTCACTTAAAGATGCCAATGACAGACAGATGGACCTTTGGTTAAAGTCTGTCTATGAAGCTATCGGCGCGTCGTTTGCTCCAGCATTCGCGGCCGTGTGGGCACTCCAAGCTATTTCGGCTGGTCTGGCACAGGTGGACTCTATCATATGTCCAGCAGTGCCGTGAGTGGCGTCCCTAACCTCGCAAATGTCTGCGTTTGCGACTTACGCTATCAACGCTGTCCTGGACTCTACGAGCCGTACCGCAATGGCGTCTGCCAACTCTGTGGTTTTGCGCAGAGCCTTGTGGTTAAAGGAATGGAAAGCGGATTCTGCTTCCAAAAAATGTTTAACCAGCTTGCCACTATCTGTAGACAGACTGTTTGGTGAGCAATTGGCTGAAATCATTAAACAATCCAAGGGTAAAGACTCCTCCTTACCCCAGCCCAGATCAAGCAAACCTCAACAGAGGAAGTGGCAGTCGAGGTTTCGGTCCTTTCGAGGCTCCGGCAAGACCCAATTCTCCTCGTCCAAAGGGACTCAGAAGGAGCAGAGGGGCTCAGATTCCTGGCGGACTCACTCACGCCCCAAGAAGGCAACCGGAGGCACCGCTTCCAAGGCGGCTGCCTCATGACTTTCGGCCTCCTCCCTCCGCATCCTCGGTCGGTGGCAGGCTCTCCCGCTTTTGCGACATTTGGCTGCCACAGGTCAAAGACCGATGGGTAACAGACATTCTGTCTCACGGGTACAGGATAGAGTTCAGTTCTCGTCCTCCGCCTCGGTTCTTCAGAACCTCCCCACATCCCGACCGAGCAGATGCCCTTCTGCAGGCGGTGTGCTCACTAAGAGCAGAAGGAGTGGTGATCCCTGTCCCTCTGCAGGAACAGGGGTAAGGTTTTTACTCCAATCTCTTTGTGGTTCCAAAAAAGGACGGCTCGTTCCGTCCTGTTCTGGACCTAAAGCTGCTCAACAAGCATGTGAACGCCAGGCGGTTCCGGATGGAATCCCTCCGCTCCGTCATTGCCTCAATGTCTCCAGGAGATTTCCTTGCATCAATAGACATCAAAGATGCTTATCTCCACGTGCCGATTGCTACAGAGCACCAACGTTTTCTACGTTTCGTGATAGGAGACGACCATCTCCAGTTCGTAGCTCTGCCATTTGGTCTGGCGACAGCCCCACGGGTTTTCACCAAGGTCATGGCGGCAGTGGTAGCAGTCTTGCACTCTCAGGGACATTCGGTGATCCCTTACTTGGACGATCTACTTGTCAAAGCACCCTCTCAAGAGGCATGCCAACACAGCCTGAATGTTGCGCTGGAGACTCTCCAGACCTTCGGGTGGATCATCAACTTTTCAAAGTCAAATCTGTCACCGACCCAATCACTAACGTACCTTGGCATGGAGTTTCATACTCTCTCAGCGATAGTGAAGCTTCCGCTGGACAAGCAGCGGTCACTACAGACAGGGGTGCAGTCTCTCCTTCATGGTCAGTCGCACCCCTTAAGGCGCCTCATGCACTTCCTAGGGAAGATGGTGGCAGCAATGGAGGCAGTCCCGTTTGCGCAGTTTCATCTGCGCCCACTTCAATGGGACATTCTCCGCCAATGGGACGGGAAAATAACTTCCCTGGACAGGAAAGTCTCCCTTTCCCAGACGGCCAAGGACTCTCTGCAATGGTGGCTTCTTCCCACATCATTATCACAGGGAAGATCCTTCCTACCCCCATCCTGGGCAGTGGTCACGACAGACGCGAGTCTGTCGGGGTGGGGAGCAGTTTTTCTCCACCACAGGGCTCAGGGTACGTGGACTCAGCAGGAGTCCACCCTTCAGATCAATGTTCTGGAAATCAGGGCAGTGTATCTTGCCCTACTAGCCTTCCAGCAGTGGCTGGAAGGAAAGCAGATCCGAATTCAGTCGGACAACTCCACAGCGGTGGCATACATCAACCACCAAGGAGGGACACGCAGTCGGCAAGCCTTCCAGGAAGTCCGGCGGATTCTGATGTGGGTGGAGGACAGAGCTTCCACCATATCAGCAGTTCACATCCCGGGCGTAGAAAACTGGGAAGCAGACTTCCTCAGTCGCCAGGGCATGGACGCAGGGGAATGGTCCCTTCACCCGGACGTGTTTCAGGAAATCTGCCGCCGCTGGGGGGTGCCGGACGTCGACCTAATGGCGTCTCGGTACAACAACAAGGTCCCGACCTTCATAGCGCGGTCTCGCGATCAAAGAGCTCTGGCGGCAGACGCCTTAGTGCAAGATTGGTCGCAGTTCCGGCTCCCTTATGTGTTTCCACCTCTGGCACTCTTGCCCAGAGTGCTACGCAAGATCAGATCCGATTGCGGCCGCGTCATACTCGTCGCCCCAGACTGGCCGAGGAGGTCGTGGTACCCGGATCTGTGGCATCTCACGGTCGGCCAACCGTGGGCACTACCAGACCGACCAGATTTACTGTCCCAAGGGCCGTTTTTCCATCGGAATTCTGCGGCCCTGAACCTGACTGTGTGGCCATTGAGTCCTGGATCCTAGCGTCTTCAGGATTATCCCAAGGGGTCGTGGCTACCATGAGACAGGCTAGGAAGTCCACTTCTGCTAAGATTTACCACAGAACGTGGAAGATTTTCTTATCCTGGTGCTCTGCACAAGGAGTATCCCCCTGGCCATTCGCGTTGCCTGTCCTTCTTTCCTTCCTGCAATCTGGGTTGGAAAAGGGCTTGTCGCTCGGCTCCCTTAAAGGGCAAGTCTCGGCACTATCCGTGTTTTTTCAGAAGCGGCTAGCACGACTTTCTCAGGTGCGCACGTTCCTGCAGGGGGTTTGTCATATCGTCCCTCCGTACAGGCGGCCGTTAGATCCGTGGGATCTAAACAAGGTCCTTGTTGCTCTCCAGAAGCCGCCCTTCGAGCCTCTGAGAGATGTTTCACTTTCTCGACTCTCACAGAAAGTGGCCTTTCTGGTAGCGGTCACGTCTCTTCGGAGAGTGTCGGAACTAGCAGCGCTGTCATCTAAGGCTCCTTTCCTGGTGTTCCACCAGGACAAGGTAGTGCTGCGCCCCATTCAGGAGTTTCTCCCTAAGGTGGTATCCTCTTTTCATCTTAATCAGGATATCTCCTTGCCTTCCTTTTATCCGCATGCAGTTCATCGGTATGAAAAGGATTTACATTTGCTAGATCTAGTGAGAGCACTCAGAATCTACATTTCCCGCACGGCGCCCCTGCGCCGCTCGGATGCACTCTTTGTCCTTGTCGCTGGTAAGCGCAAAGGGTCGCAGGCTTCCAAAGCCACCCTGGCTCGATGGATCAAGGAACCAATTCTTGAAGCCTACCGTTCTGCGGGGCTTCCGGTTCCATCAGGGCTGAAGGCCCACTCAACCAGAGCCGTGGGTGCGTCCTGGGCATTACGACACCAGGCTATGGCTCAACAGGTGTGCCAGGCAGCTACCTGGTCGAGTCTGCACACTTTCACCAAACATTATAAGGTGCATACCTATGCTTCGGCGGACGCCAGCCTAGGTAGAAGAGTCCTGCAGGCGGCAGTTGCCTCCCCGTAGGGGAGGGCTGTCTTTGCAGCTCTAACATGAGGTATTTCTCTACCCACCCAGGGACAGCTTTTGGACGTCCCAATCGTCTGGGTCTCCCAATGGAGCGCCGAAGAAGAAGGGAATTTTGTTACTTACCGTAAATTCCTTTTCTTCTAGCTCCTATTGGGAGACCCAGCACCCGCCCTGTTGTCCTTCGGGATTTTTGGTTGTTTTCGGGTACACATGTTGTTCATGTTCAATGGTTTTCAGTTCTCCGATGTTACTTCGGAGTGAATTTGTTTGAACCAGTTATTGGCTTTCCTCCTTCTTGCTTTAGCACTAAAACTGAGCAGCCAGTGATCCCACTGGGGGTGTATAGCCAGAAGGGGAGGGGCCTTACACTTTTAAGTGTAATGCTTTGTGTGGCCTCCGGAGGCAGTGATATACACCCAATCGTCTGGGTCTCCCAATAGGAGCTAGAAGAAAAGGAATTTACGGTAAGTAACAAAATTCCCTTCTCTACCCAAACTGTACTAAGTTCTTGAACAAAAACCTTTAGAGCTCGAATGTCGCACCTCCACACGCAAAAAATATCATCTATAAATCTTCGCCAAAATAAACAGTGTTTTTTAAAAAAATTATTTGAATAGATGAAATTATCTTCAAACCAAGCCATATAGGCATTTGCATACGGAGGTGCGACATTCGAGCCCATCGCGGTCCCGCACCGCTGTTTGTAAAACGTGTCTTGAAACAAAAAATAATTTTCTTCCAAAATAAGAGATAATAGATCCAGAAACAAATCTTTCTGTGTGTCAGTGTGATTGGACGATTGTAACAACCACTTCACAGCCCTTATTCCTTTGCTATGTACAATGGACGTATATAAATTGCAAACATCTAAGGTGACTAATAAATCATCATCACTGATTTTAAGATTTTTAATGTCATTCAGAAACTGCGAGGTATCTAATAAAAATGACGGTGTAGACTTTATAAGAGGGGTAAGAATCTTTTCTAGAAAGATAGCTGGTGCTGACAAGATGGAATCCGTCAGTGCCACTATCGGCCTCCCGGGCGGTTTTTCCAGCGATTTATGCACTTTTGGCAGTGTATAAAGAATTGGGGTAATAGGATGTTTATTAATTAAAAAGGAAACTGTTTTGTCATCAATTGTTTTTAGGGCTGAATATTTACCCACAATCTGCTCTAATTTTTTGGTGATATCAAACACTGGATTATTTTTCAAAATTTCATAAACATTTCTATCTGATAATTGTGATATAATTTCTTCTATGTACGCTATTCTATCCATTACCACCAAACTACCCCCCTTATCTGCTGGTTTAATTATTAGGGACATATCCTCCTTGAGAGATTTTAAAGCTTTTCTTTCTTCCTTATTAAGGTTATTATAATGACACAAAGCCCCACTTTTGAATTTTTTAACCATTACATCTACATCCCTCTGAACTAAATTCACATAGGTTTCAATTGGGTGAAACGACTTTAAAGGGTTCATACTACTCTTAACCCTCAAACCTAAATTGTGAAGAAAAATAGTGTCAGATGTATTACCTTCAGATGTAGTAGTATCTCTGTCTGAAAATTGGGCGCATAACCTCAAGGAACGAAAAAATTTTTGAAGATCAATGTCCAATGCAAAAAAATCAAAATTAGTAGATGGACAAAAGGATAATCCCTTAGATAAAACTCGTAGTTGATCTGAATCTAAGGATTTAGATGATAAGTTCAGGACTAGGGATTCTCCCTGACATGTGCTCGAGTCCGTATTGGATCCGCGACGTCTCCTATGATGGCGTCCGGCTCTCCTAAGAGGTCTCGTCGGGTCCTTCGTTTTCTCCCTAAAAAAGGAGCCCTGGATATAGTGGTGGACTCGCTGCCAGATCCTGAGGATTGAGATCCCGTACGTCTGTTTCCCCTGAATGAAAAGGGTTTTGCAGTGCCTGATGAGTCCTGCCATCTGTATACCCGTTTATAGATATAATCCTCTGAGTCTCTGATATACTTGTTCCTCTTCTTCTGTTCAATCTCTTTCTTTAAATCCTGCTGGATCTTATTAATTTTATTCTTTAATGAATCAAGTTCATCAGATTTCAAAGAGTCTTTTAGCTGGACTTCAATTGCTGCAATTTTGTCTTTAGATTCCAAAATTGCTGCTTGTAAGTGTTTTATAGTTAATATCATCAAGTCCATTGAACATTTATTTAAGATGTTGGCAAATTGAGTACAATATTCAATATTATCACAAAAGAAAGTTGGTCTAAGGTTAACCCTTAGTCCTCGTGGAATTTTCTCAGTCCTGTGATATTGAGCGAGTGTGGCTGCATGCAGTTCATATGAGGTCAAATGTCTCACCTCTTTTTCCCAGTCTCGTCCTCTCCACTCAGATGCTGGGATATTCAGAAAATCCGTGGAAGTAGCCACAGTGGCAAGTATATCACTAGCCTGTTCAGTAGTAAATGAAAGCGTTGTAGGATTCATGGATTCAATCTGGTGCTCGTCTCACTGGAAGAAGGCCAGGGAATATACAGAAACAGAAGTTCCAGGCGGCACACAATCCTTCAAGGTGCACGTGTCCAAGGAAGGCATCCACAGTATAATTAATACAAAGGACCGGCACTCCAAATCTTCTGAAATATTTTTGTAGTTTATTCCATCATAATCATAATATACAGGCGTAAATACGCGTTTCGGCTAATAGTGAGCCTTTTTCACATCTATAGATTAAATGAATGCACACACACATATGTATACACACAATGAGTGGATTACTTCCTTTGTGACTGACCCACCTATCTCATCTGCATACTAAATTAATTAGTTAATTTATTAATCAA
>NW_027443779.1:0-35477 GCF_048569485.1 Anomaloglossus baeobatrachus | reverse complement strand
CTCTCTGTACTGGCGTCGGCCTCTCTGCTCTGTACTGGCGTCGGCCTCTCTGCTATGTGCTGGTTGTCGGCCTCTCTACGCTGGCGTCGGCCTCTCTGCTCTGTGCTGGTGTCGGCCTCTCTACGCTGGCGTCGGCCTCTCTGCTCTGTACTGGCGTCGGCCTCTCTGCTCTGTACTGGCGTCGGCCTCTCTGCTCTGTGCTGGCGTCGGCCTCTTTGTACTGGTGTCGGCCTCTCTGTACTGGCGTCGGCCTCTCTGTACTGGCGTCGGCCTCTCTGTACTGGCGTCGGCCTCTGCGCTGGCCTTTCTGCTCTGTACTGGCGTCGGCCTCTCTGCGCTGGCCTCTCTGCTCTGTACTGGCGCCGGCCTCTCTGCTCTGTGCTGGTGTCGGCCTCTCTACGCTGGCGTCGGCCTCTCTGCTCTGTACTGGCGTCGGCCTCTCTGCTCTGTACTGGCGTCGGCCTCTCTGCTCTGTGCTGGCGTCGGCCTCTTTGTACTGGTGTCGGCCTCTCTGTACTGGCGTCGGCCTCTCTGTACTGGCGTCGGCCTCTCTGTACTGGCGTCGGCCTCTGCGCTGGCCTTTCTGCTCTGTACTGGCGTCGGCCTCTCTGCGCTGGCCTCTCTGCTCTGTACTGGCGCCCGGCCTCTCTGCTCTGTGCTGGTGTCGGCCTCTCTACGCTGGCGTCGGCCTCTCTGCTCTGTACTGGCGTCGGCCTCTCTGCTCTGTACTGGCGTCGGCCTCTCTGCTCTGTGCTGGCGTCGGCCTCTTTGTACTGGTGTCGGCCTCTCTGTACTGGCGTCGGCCTCTCTGTACTGGCGTCGGCCTCTCTGTACTGGCGTCGGCCTCTGCGCTGGCCTTTCTGCTCTGTACTGGCGTCGGCCTCTCTGCGCTGGCCTCTCTGCTCTGTACTGGCGCCGGCCTCTCTGCTCCTGTGCTGGTGTCGGCCTCTCTACGCTGGCGTCGGCCTCTCTGCTCTGTACTGGCGTCGGCCTCTCTGCTCTGTACTGGCGTCGGCCTCTCTGCTCTGTGCTGGCGTCGGCCTCTTTGTACTGGTGTCGGCCTCTCTGTACTGGCGTCGGCCTCTCTGTACTGGCGTCGCCCTCTCTGTACTGGCGTCGGCCTCTGCGCTGGCCTTTTCTGCTCTGTACTGGCGCCGGCCTCTCTGCTCTGTGCTGGCATCGGCCTCTCTGTACTGCCGTCGGCCTCTCTGCTCTGTACTGACGTCGGCCTCTTTGCGCTGGCCTCTCTGCTCTGCGCTGGCGGCGTCCTATGTGGGTCAGCACAGGGGTCGTGAAGCACAGGGGTCGTGAAGCACAGGGGTCGTGAAGCACAGGGGTCGTGAAGCACAGGGGTCGTGAAGCACAGGGGTCGTGAAGCACGGGTCGTGAAGCACAGGGGTCGTGAAGCACAGGGGTCGTGAAGCACAGGGGTCGTGAAGCAGCAGGGGTCTTGGATTCTGCTGTACCCCTCATTGCTCGGCGCTCGCAGGCTGTAGGTGCACATGGACGGCTCCCACCTTCCTATATGGGGAAAGTTACCGAGCGTCACAGATGTATTTGCGCGGTTGGCGGTCACTTGTGGAGTACGGAGTGACTCAGGATGATAGGAGTACGGGGAGGAGTCGCCTTGTCATGGCCGCTGTGCGTATAACGTTGGTGTCTCTATATTAGAAGAATTTGCGCACTTTGTGAGACTGAAGCCATAATTCCCGCAGCCAAGGATGTGTCACATCTCATCGCCGCTCCGGCACATCCATCATCCCAATGTGGAGGAAAATAAATGCCGCAGCTTTGTGTCCTGTCTGATTATGGCCTCCGATCCAACATCGCTTCTCTGCTTAACCATCTCCACAACAGGAAAAATGATAGAAAGTTCTGTAGAAGCCGAGGCTCAGGCTCCCGGGACGAGGGAGGCCGCTGGCTGTAGATTGCAGGATCTTATGGTGGAGGGCCTGGCTGTGGCTCTTGTGGTGGAGGCCCTGGCTGTGGCTCTTGTGGTGGAGGGCCCTGGCTGTGGATGTTGTGGTGGAGGGCCCTGGCTGTGCTCTTATGGTGGAGGGCCCTGGCTGTGGCTCTTGTGGTGGAGGACCTTGGCTGTGGATGTTGTGGTGGAGGACCCTGGCTGTGGCTCTTGTGGTGGAGGACCCTGGCTGTGGCTCTTGTGGTGGAGGACCCTGGCTGTGGCTCTTGTGGTGGAGGTCCCTGGCTGTGGCTATTGTGGTGGAGGTCCCTGGCTGTGGCTCTTGTGGTGGAGGGCCCTGGCTGTGGCTCTTGTGGTGGAGGACCCTGGCTGTGGCTCTTGTGGTGGAGGTCCCTGGCTGTGGCTCTTGTGGTGGAGGTCCCTGGCTGTGGATGTTGTGGTGGAGGTGCCTGGCTGTGGATGTTGTGGTGGAGGACCCTGGCTGTGGCTCTTGTGGTGGAGGATCCTGGCTGTGGCTCTTGTGGTGGAGGTCCCTGGCTGTGGATGTTGTGGTGGAGGTCCCTGGCTGTGGATGTTGTGGTGGAGGACCCTGGCTGTGGCTCTTGTGGTGGAGGTCCCTGGCTGTGGCTCTTGTGGTGGAGGTCCCTGGTTGTGGCTCTTGTGGTGGAGGTCCCTGGCTGTGGCTATTGTGGTGGAGGTCCCTGGCTGTGGCTCTTGTGGTGGAGGGCCCTGGCTGTGGCTCTTGTGGTGGAGGTCCCTGGCTGTGGCTCTTGTGGTGGAGGTCCCTGGCTGTGGCTCTTGTGGTGGAGGTCCCTGGCTGTGGATGTTGTGGTGGAGGTGCCTGGCTGTGGATGTTGTGGTGGAGGACCCTGGCTGTGGCTCTTGTGGTGGAGGTCCCTGGCTGTGGATGTTGTGGTGGAGGTCCCTGGCTGTGGATGTTGTGGTGGAGGTCCCTGGCTGTGGATGTTGTGGTGGAGGTCCCTGGCTGTGGCTCTTGTGGTGGAGGTCCCTGGCTGTGGATGTTGTGGTGGAGGTCCCTGGCTGTGGATGTTGTGGTGGAGGTCCCTGGCTGTGGATGTTGTGGTGGAGGTCCCTGGCTGTGGCTCTTGTGGTGGAGGTCTCTGGCTGTGGATGTTGTGGTGGAGGTCCCTGGCTGTGGCTCTTGTGGTGGAGGTCCCTGGCTGTGGCTCTTGTGGTGGAGGTCCCTGGCTGTGGCTCTTGTGGTGGAGGTCTCTGGCTGTGGATGTTGTGGTGGAGGTGGATGTTGTGGTGGAAGTCCCTGGCTGTGGATGTTGTGGTGGAGGTGCTTGGCTGTGGCTCTTGTGGTGGAGGTCTCTGGCTGTGGATGTTGTGGTGGAGGTCCCTGGCTGTGGCTCTTGTGGTGGAGGTCCCTGGCTGTAGCGTTTGTGGTGGAGGTCCCTGGCTGTGGATGTTGTGGTGGAGGTCCCTGGCTGTGGATGTTGTGGTGGAGGTCTCTGGCTGTGGATGTTGTGGTGGAGGTCCCTGGCTGTGGCTCTTGTGGTGGAGGTCCCTGGCTGTAGCGTTTATGGTGGAGGTCCCTGGCTGTGTATGTTGTGGTGGAGGTCCCTGACTGTGAATGTTGTGGTGGAGGTCCCTGGCTGTGGCTCTTGTGGTGGAGGTCTCTGGCTGTGGATGTTGTGGTGGAGGTGGATGTTGTGGTGGAAGTCCCTGGCTGTGGATGTTGTGGTGGAGGTCCTTGGCTGTGGCTCTTGTGGTGGAGGTCTCTGACTGTGGATGTTGTGGTGGAGGTCCCTGGCTGTGGCTCTTGTGGTGGAGGTCCCTGGCTGTAGCGTTTGTGGTGGAGGTCCCTGGCTGTGGATGTTGTGGTGGAGGTCCCTGGCTGTGGATGTTGTGGTGGAGGTCTCTGGCTGTGGATGTTGTGGTGGAGGTCCCTGGCTGTGGCTCTTGTGGTGGAGGTCCCTGGCTGTAGCGTTTGTGGTGGAGGTCCCTGGCTGTGGATGTTGTGGTGGAGGTCCTTGGCTGTGGCTCTTGTGGTGGAGGTCTCTGGCTGTGGATGTTGTGGTGGAGGTCCCTGGCTGTGGCTCTTGTGGTGGAGATCCCTGGCTGTGGATGTTGTGGTGGAGGTCCTTGGCTGTGGCTCTTGTGGTGGAGGTCTCTGGCTGTGGATGTTGTGGTGGAGGTCCCTGGCTGTGGCTCTTGTGGTGGAGGTCCCTGGCTGTGGATGTTGTGGTGGAGGTCCCTGGCTGTGGATGTTGTGGTGGAGGTCCTGCTGTGCCTCGTTATGGTGTTCGGTGATGCCCTGACAAATCAGGATGTCACAGAGACTGCAACCATCTTTCAGATGCAGGACTCTCTCCTCCTTGCTTTCCAACACAATCCCACACACAGGTACATACACCAGCCACAAAGCCTAGTCACCCCCCCCCCCAAGGACAATAGGGACACAGTGTTGAGGAGGACCTTTCCATCAAATACTTAATTAACCTCTTGACAAGGGATTGTGGGAAATATGTTGATTTGCCTTACATAATTCAGTTTTCAGATCATATACATGACACAGATTTAAAGATGGCTGCCATTTCCTGTTCTCCACACCTTGCCTGGAATGCAAGGAATGTCCAGATGTAAGAAGACCTCCATACAAGGGAAGACCCCCTGGTCAAGCTAGAGGACCAACCCACAGATCAGATGACACTATGGATTCCGCCACTGAAGTCAGACCCGCCCATCAACAGCAACACAGATCTCCCCATTGGCTAGCCCATGAACTGTCCCACTAAATGGGCATATCTGAACTTGTGTACGCCCCTAGCCTATATCAGAAGACGCACGCTCTGTACTCAGTCTCTTTGACTGCCATTTTTACTGTGATCAAGAAGAGATTTCACATCCGACTGTGTCTGGTGTGAATTCTTTATGCATGCACTTGGTCTACACCAATTAGGCCAGGCAGCAGGCAACTAGTGATCTCGGGTTAAGAGTTCACCCTAACATTATTGGCGCCCAACGTGGGGCCATCAGACGTCCACACCCGAAAACCCTTGGAATCGGCAATTGGAACGGCAGGATGAGCTCCACACCTTGAGAAAGGAGATTGATCGCCTCCTAACATTATTGCACGGTACGTCTGCTGATTTTTATAATCTGTAGTCTTCCCTGTGTGATCTCGGGTGTGTGGCACTGATTGCCTGACTGTGTCCGGTTTTCAGGGTCTTTGTACACGACAGACGGGTCTCACGGGTGGTGGCCATATTAATTGCGGAAGAACCATCTTGTGTTTAGTTGCCTGCTGCCTGTTGTGTGTTGTGGGGAGATAGACTGGTAGTTGAAGGAGCAAGTGGGTTTGTGAGCGGTGTCTGGAAACGAAAAGGATATTGTCTGTCACATGGTAAATGGTGTCAATGGTGGTGCCTGTGATATGGTTTGTGGTTCTGGTGTAGTGCCCAGCTCAGACATACTGAGTGCAGAGCCTTTTTGTAGTGCAAAGCTCAGACTGAGTGCAGAGCCTTTTTGTAGTGCCAAGCTCAGACATACTGAGTGCAGAGCCATATGTAAGTGCCCAGCTTAGCTAGACTGAGTGCAGAGCCTTGCTTTATACATAAATCTAACCTTTTTGAAGTGTTTTCCTGAAGTGAATCAGCTGGTATAGACACCTTATAGCCAGGGGTGATACTAGAGCTGTTTTTTGTATAGACAGGGACCACGTGGCAGTATATATATATATATATATATCTTTTTGTTTTGTTTGTTATTTCTATCTTGGTCTGCATAGAGAAAGGTTGTTTGTTTGTTGTTGTTTATCTTGGGAGAGGATGGAAAATTGATGAAGTTTTGTCGTATTGGCAATAAGCCAAATTCAGATGGTAAATTAGACCCATGCACATTAGTTGCTGCTCGTGAAGGAAAGAGTCATATAAAACAATGTACAAAAGTCATGAAATTGTGTGGGATGCCAGCAGGAGGAAGATTGCAGCCTCTAGAAGGGAAGCTTGTGCTAACAGAGAGAAAAGGTGTTTTGGAAGACAATGGATTGCTATCTGCGGCTTGTGCATGGGGAAGAGTTTCTGAAAGATTTTATAGAGAGAATTGGGTAGAAGAAGTGAGGAAAAAGAAAGGCAGAGTTTTAAATTATGTGTATTACAAGAATGTACCGTGTGAGCGACCACCTCCATATAACGATGCTGTGGTATGGACCTGTTCTGGTTCTAGTTGTAGAAATCCGGAGAATGAATTTTGTTGTGGATGTGGTGACTCTGTGAATCCAGCTATCCTTCCACCTGGATCATCCCGAGCACCGACCCTTTCCACTGTCACTTCCGCTGCTAATTTAGCTGCACAACCATAGGAATCACTCTCAGCACCAATCCTTCCCACTGTCACATTTGAGGTCAATCCAGACACACACTCACGTGAGCCACTCCAAGCAGCAACCTTCCCTCCCAACACTTCTGATGCAACAGCACTCTCACGCTCACGCAGTCTCTCTAATACCACTCCCGGCGCCTCGAGGGTCCTTTCACAACCAAGTGCACATCTATATGGGACGGTAGCCACTGTATCAGAGGAAGGCACAATTTGGGAAGGGAACACTAATACCACAGGGAGCATAGGGGGAAGGGAATACTGGCAACCAGCTCTTGAAAAAGAGATTCCAGAGGGACCTTTATTGGTGGTGGGTAAAGGTGACATAACAACAATGGAGACAGACGCTATTGTCAATGCTGCAAATTCTCATTTAGAACACGATGGAGGTATAGCTAGAGCTATAGTGGAGGCAGGAGGGGCGACTATCCAAGCTGACAGTCGAGTCATTGTTGAGTCACGTGGGCAGATATTGGGGACATAGCAGTGACTACACCCGGCAGTCTTCCCTGTAGATTGATTATACACGCTGTGATATCTACTTTTGACCCCATGCATGCAGACGTTAGTACACAACAACTTCGCACAGCAATAACTCGCATTCTAGAATATGCGAATACTAGTCAGCAGATTGAGACCCTGACAATCCCCGCTATTGGTTGTGACATTTTTGGATATCCCATTCATGCATGCGCAAGAGAGATAGTAGGCGTTATAATGAACAAATGCAGCCCCCCAAACATTTGCTGTCTCTCTGAAATCAGGTTCATTAGTAATGAACACCGGATAGTAAAGGCTCTCCAGACTGCCCGCCTCACCTGGACTCCACCTCATGATTAGAGTTGAGCGCGGTTCGTGGTTCGTGGTTCTCCAGTTCGCGGCTCGAGTGATTTTGGGGCATGTTCTAGATCGAACTAGAACTCGAGCTTTTTGCAAAAGCTCGATAGTTCTAGAAACGTTCGAGAACGGTTCTAGCAGCCAAAAAACAGCTAAATCTTAGCTTGGTTTCTGCTGTAATAGTGTAAGTCACTCTGTGAATCAAACTATTATCACATTTCAGTGTATAGTGTGCGTGAACAGCGCCTTCAGATCACTGCTGTTTCTATAATGGCGATCGCCATTTTTTTTTTTTTTTTTCTTGTCTTCCTTCCCTAAGCGCGCGCGTCTTGTGGGGCTGGCCAGCATGTCAGCCAATCACAGACACACACACACCTAAGTGGACTTTGAGCCAGAGAAGCAACGGCATGTGTGATAGGATGTCCATGTCACATGTCCCTGCATTATAAAACCGGACATTTTCTTCACGGACGCCATTATCTGCCTTCTGCGTCTTTGGTGTCAGACATCAGTGTCGCAGCTCCGTCCTCCTGAGTCCTATAGCCGATACAGCTGTATGCGCTGCATACACAGCGTTAGACAGCTTAGGGAGAGCACATTCTAGCAGTCCTTTTAAGGGCTCGTACCGGCAGGGTCAGAGAGCCATAGGTGACAGGTCCTGCAAACAGCAACAGCGTCTGTGTAGCCCAGGTCAGGGATTTCCTACCTGCATTTCCCCATTAGGAGGGAATAGAAAGGCAGGCTTCCATTCCTCTACCCAGAGCACCACAATCCTGCCACTGTACCCTCTTGTCCTCTGCACACTCCAACTGATAACTAAGCCATTATACTAGCAAACACTCAGTGTACCTAGTGGCATCCTATACGTGGCTATTGGACTTTGCTATAGTCCCACTAGTGCAAAGACATTTGCAGCACGTCTGCCTGCATTGCACACTACAACTCATTCTAACCAAGCCATTATACTAGCACACACTCAGTGTACCTAGTGGCATCCTATACGTGGCTATTGGACTTTGCTATAGTCCTACTAGTGCCAAGACATTTGCAGAGCGCATCTGCCTGTGTTGCACACTCCAACTAATTATAACTAAGCCATTATACTAGCACACACTCAGTGAACCTAGTGGCATCCTATACGTGGCTATTGGACTTTGCTATAGTCCTACTAGTGCCAAGACATTTGCAGAGCGCATCTGCCTGCGTTGCACACTCCAACTAATTATAACTAAGCCATTATACTAGCACACACTCAGTGTACCTAGTGGCATCCTATACGTGGCTATTGGACTTTGCTATAGTCCTACTAGTGCCAAGACATTTGCAGAGCGCATCTGCCTGCGTTGCACACTCCAACTAATTATAACTAAGCCATTATACTAGCACACACTCAGTGAACCTAGTGGCATCCTATACGTGGCTATTGGACTTTGCTATAGTCCCACTAGTGCCAAGACATTTGCAGCACGTCTGCCTGCGTTGCACACTCCAACGAATTATAACTAAGTTACATTGTCAGGGATATTTATTCTTTATTATTCTGCTGTTAATAAAGCTAGACCACCACTGCAATCTTCACCACCTCTCAATTTTTACTACCACATTTTCAGTCCACAATCTTGTCGCAATCAACATGAGTGGCAAAATGACAGATGCTGGTGGAAAGGGGAAGAGGCGTGGTGGAAAAGGCAAAAAAGGTTTTGTCAGTGGGGAAGGTGCCAAAGCTCCATTATCATCTGCTGAAGATAGACCATCTACTAGCAAAAGTAAGATGTCTACTACTTATTGTGGACAATCCGATGTGCTCCCTTTTTTACGGACACGAACAAGAGGAACAAAGGTAGATGATGGGCAAAAAAGGAAAATGCTTGAATGGATCTCAAGTGGTCCAACAAGTGCCCTCTCAGCCACTTCAAGTACCGCATCCAAAAAACACCATTCCTCTGAGTTGTCATCCCAATCACACTTGATTTCTCCCAGCTCTGAAGTCTCCATCAGCCCTGCACAGTATGGTGGAACTGAGATGGCTGAGTCTGCAGAGCTGTTCAGTCACACTATAGCCTGGGAATCAGAGGTCTGCTCCCAAGCTACAGTGAGTACAGAACAGGAAATGGTCTGCAGTGATGCCCAGAACCTTTGTGACTCAGATTCAGGCCGTGAGGACCAAGTTTCTGAGCATAATGTTGACCCTTTGTCACAAACTGTAACACCTGTGGTTATAGACAATGAGGAACATACTGATGAAGATGAGACGCAGATACCCGATTGGGATGACAACTTAAATATTCGGTCAGGGCAAGAAGAGGCTCGGTCTGAGGGGGAGGGGAGTGCGAACACAACAATTGATGATGACGTTCTAGATCCCACCTACTGTCAACCCCCAGTCAGGCACTTTAGGAGGTCAACAGAGGCGGTGGAGGAGGATGCAACCGACGACGAAGTTACCTTGCGCCTTCCTGGACAGAGTCGGAGCACTGGTAGCACGTCTACAACTGCATCCTCAGCCACCACTCTGCCTATGAGCATTATTCGGGGTGGATCAACAGGTCGCATGGCCTCTAAGCCTTGCCTAGCCTGGGCCTTTTTTCACATCGAAAAAGATCGCCCAACTCATGTGATATGTAACATTTGTCATGATTCTGTTAGTAGAGGTCAAAACCTCAGCAGTTTGACAACTTCTTCCATGAATCGTCACATGAATAAATATCATATGTCCCGGTGGGAAGCTCACCGTGCTGCAATGCCGGCTAGCGGAGCGAACCATCCACCGCCCGCCCCTTCCAGTGCATCCGCGCGCTCTTCATCTTCTAGGACTGTGGGGACAGCTGTCACACCTGTTTTTCCACGCAAAACTTCCACCACTGTAACCGCAACAGGCAGTTTGCTTGTAAGGTCGTCAGTTGGTTTGGAAGGGGAAACAAGTGAGTGTGTACAGCTCTCTCAGACATCGATAGCACCAACGTTGGATGAAGGCAACATCATGTCTCCGCCTGCACTTTCCTCACAAACCTGCATTTTTCCAGGGACACCCTACTCAACACCGTCTACACACAGCAGCCAGATCTCTGTCCCTCAGATGTGGTCAAATAAAAGGCCATTTCCTGCGACCCATGACAAAGCTAAGAGGTTGACTCTATCCCTCTGTAAGCTGTTGGCTACCGAAATGCTGCCTTTCCGCCTAGTGGACACACAGGATTTTAGAGACCTTATGTCTGTCGCTGTGCCCCAGTACCAGATGCCTAGTCGCCACTACTTCTCTAAGAAAGGTGTGCCCGCGCTACACCAGCATGTCGCACACAACATCACCGCTTCCTTGAGAAACTCTGTGTGTGAACGGGTGCATTTCACCACCGATACTTGGACCAGTAAGCATGGACAGGGACGTTACATGTCGCTGACTGGGCACTGGGTAACTATGGTGATAGATGGTGAAGGGTCTGCTGCACAAGTCTTGCCGTCCCCACGACTTGTGTGTCAATCCTCTGTCTGTCCAAGTTCTGCCACTGCTTCTGCCTCCTCCACCTCGTCTGGTTCCTCCACCTCCGCCCCAAGCCTGCCTGGTCAGGCCACCAGCGTTCTCACTGCGCAGAAGGAATCACGCACGCCTCATTACTATGCTGGCAGCCGAGCGCAACGGCATCAGGCGGTCTTTAGCTTGACATGTCTTGGTAATAAGAGTCACACAGCTGAGGAGTTGTGGTCAGCTCTGCGGTCCGAGTTTAATAAATGGTTGTCTCCACTCAACCTGCAGCCTGGTAAGGCCGTGTGCGACAATGCTGCAAACCTGGGTGCGGCCCTTCGCCTGGGCAAGGTGACACACGTACCTTGTATGGCTCACGTGTTGAACCTTGTCGTGCAGCAATTTTTAACACACTATCCCGGCCTAGATGGCCTCCTGAACAGGGCACGAAAACTGTCTGCTCACTTCCGCCGTTCAACCACCGCTGCTGAGCGACTTGCATCGCTCCAGAAGTCTTTCGGCCTGCCGGTTCATCGCCTGAAATGCGATGTGGCGACACGCTGGAATTCAACTCTCCACATGTTACAGCGACTGTGGCAGCACCGCAGAGCCCTGGTGCAATACGTCATGACGTATAGCCTGGGCCAACGAGATGCAGAGGTGGGGCAGATCACCCTGATGGAGTGGTCTCAGATCAAGGACCTATGCACCCTTCTGCACAGTTTCGACATGGCGACGAATATGTTTAGCTCTGACAATGCCATTATCAGCATGACGATTCCAGTCATTTACATGCTGGAGCACACGCTAAACACTATTCGGAGTCAGGGGGTGGGACAACATGAAGGGGAGGAACTACAGGAGGATTCATATGTGCAAGGGACAACAACATCACCAAGGTCCAGACGTTCATCATCACCAACGCAGCAGGCATGGGACCATGGGGGACAGGGATCAACAAGGGCGCATGGTAGCAGGCGAAATGTTGAGCAAGGTGCAGGAGAACATGAAGAAATGGAGGACGAACTGTCCATGGACATGGAAGACTCAGCGGATGAGGGAGACCTTGGTCAAATTTCAGTTGAAAGAGGTTGGGGGGAGATGTCAGAGGAAGAAAGAACGGGTAGCACCTCTATGCCACAAACACAGCGTGGACTTGGTCCGCATGGCTGCGCAAGACACATGAGTGCCTTCTTGTTGCACTACCTCCAACATGACCCTCGTATTGTCAAAATTAGAAGTGATGATGACTACTGGATTGCCACACTATTAGATCCCCGGTACAAGTCCAAATTTTGTGACATAATTCCAGCCATAGAAAGGGACGCACGTATGCAGGAGTATCAGCAGAAGCCATAGAAAGGGACGCACGTATGCAGGAGTATCAGCAGAAGCCATAGAAAGGGACGCACGTATGCAGGAGTATCAGCAGAAGCCATAGAAAGGGACGCACGTATGCAGGAGTACCAGCAGAAGCCATAGAAAGGGACGCACGTATGCAGGAGTATCAGCAGAAGCCATAGAAAGGGACGCACGTATGCAGGAGTATCAGCAGAAGCCATAGAAAGGGACGCACGTATGCAGGAGTATCAGCAGAAGCCATAGAAAGGGACGCACGTATGCAGGAGTATCAGCAGAAGCCATAGAAAGGGACGCACGTATGCAGGAGTATCAGCAGAAGCCATAGAAAGGGACGCACGTATGCAGGAGTATCAGCAGAAGCCATAGAAAGGGACGCACGTATGCAGGAGTACCAGCAGAAGCCATAGAAAGGGACGCACGTATGCAGGAGTATCAGCACAAGCCATAGAAAGGGACGCACGTATGCAGGAGTATCAGCAGAAGCCATAGAAAGGGACGCACGTATGCAGGAGTATCAGCAGAAGCTGTTACTCGATCTTAGCTCGGCTTTTCCACCAAACAACCGTGCAGGTGCAGGGAGGGAATCTCCCAGTTGTAACTTGACAAACATGGGACGGTCTCGTCATCTTCAACAGTCTACCCGTACCAGTAGCACCGTATCTGGTGCTGGCAACAGCAATTTTATGGAATCTTTTCATAATTTTTTTAGACCCTCTTTTGCAAGGCCACCAGAGACAACAAGTCTGACACATAGTCAACGGCTGGAGAGGATGATACAGGAGTATCTCCAAATGAACATCGATGCCATGACTGTGCAACTGGAGCCTTGCTCCTTTTGGGCTTCAAACCTAGAAAAATGGCCAGAGCTCTCCAGTTACGCCTTGGAGATTTTGTCGTGTGCAGCTGCCAGCGTTGTCTCTGAACGTGTCTTCAGTGCTGCTGGGTGTGTGCTGACAGATAAGCGCACGCGTCTGTCCAGTGACAATGTGGACAGACTGACGTTCATCAAAATGAACAAGTCATGGATCCAGAAGGAATTTACTACCCCTGTGTCATCCTGGGGAGAGTAAAGGCTTGTGGATTTGGAATGTGCTTGATGCAAATCAAAACATCCTGTTTGCAACTAGGGCCCAAGTGCTGCCACTGATGGGGTGGGTGTCTGTGTGGCCCAATGTTGGGAAAAAAGGTAGACTCCGCTTGGAGTAACCCTTGCTTACATTGTTTTTAAAAGAAGCCAAGATGAACAAGTCATGGGTCAGCAAAGACTTTGCTACCTACCCCGGTGTCATCCTGGGGACGGTTAATTATGGGGTATTTTTGAATGTGATTGATGCAAATGTAGCTGTGAAGTGTACAACTAGGGCCCAAGTGCTGCCACTGATGGGGTGGGTGTCTGTGTGGCCCAATTTTTGGAAAAAAAGGGAGACTCCGCTTGGAGTAACCCTTGCTTGATGTGTTTTTAAAAGAAGCCAAGATGAACAGAGCTGGGATCAGGAAAGACTTTGCTACCTACCCCGGTGTCATCCTGGGGACGGATAAGAATGGCGTATTTTTGAATGTGCTTGATGCAAATCAAAACATCCTGTTTGCAACTAGGGCCCAAGTGCTGCCACTGATGGGGTGGGTGTCTGTGTGGCCCAATTTTGGGAAAAAAGGGAGACTCCGCTTGGGGTAACCCTTGCTTACATTGTTTTTAAAAGAAGCCAAGATGAACAAGTCATGGGTCAGCAAAGACTTTGCTACCTACCCCGGTGTCATCCTGGGGACGGATAAGAATGGCGTATTTTTGAATGTGCTTGATGCAAATGTAGCTGTGAAGTGTACAACTGGGGCACAACTGCTGCCACTGAAGGGGTGGGTGTGTGTGGCCCAATTTTTGGAAAAAATGGAGACTCCGCTTGGAGTCACCTTGCGGTGTTTTACATGATTTTAGAAGGGCGTGCCATGCCTATATCTGTGTGTCCCCCTCTTTTTCCTTGTCCAGCTGTTTTGTTTTCGCATGAGTATATGTCCTTGTCACTTTCCAATGTGTTTGAGTTGTTTGTCACCTTTAGGACACCTTTGAGGGTGTTTTCTAGGTGTTTTTCTGTGTTTGTGATTGCCTGCCATTGTTTCCTATGCAGTTCGAGTTCGGTTCGTCGAACGTTCGACGAACCGAACTCGAATGGGAGGTCCGTTCGGCGAACCAACCTCGAGCCGAACCGCGACCGGTTCGCTCATCTCTACTCATGATACAGGAACTGTTCAGTCGGAAACTCTCCTTCCAGGCTTACCACCTCCTCCTGCTCCTCTCATACAAGTGTCGATGCCTATACCCCCGCTGCCACCTCCAATCCCACCGCTGGTGCCACTACCAATAACAGAAAAGCTCACGTCTGGGGAGCCCACCCTTTATGTCAAGTTTACACCACAGCAAGCTGCTACTTTATTGAACCAGCTTCCAGATCCGGAAAAACAGTTATAGAAGCATGCTTAAAATCCAGAGAAATTACTCCACAACGTGGCAACATCTCATTTCCCTGGCAAATCTTAAAGTGGGCGATGCATATTGGCCTGTTATGGAAACTGCATTCAATGACGCCATACTTGTTAGTGACACCACGTGGGACTCCGGTGTTGAGTTCTGCCAACAACTTAAGACATGGGCTTCAGATAAGCTGGCTGATCAGTCAACATCTTTCAAGGATGTGTGGAGCCCCGCATTACCTTCAGGTCGCCTCAGGGTCTTCAGGGACTCCACGTGCTGGGGATCTTCTTGCCACAGGTGGGTCAGGTTAACTTCTATGGGAATCGTGACACCACTCTCGGTATTTGCAGTCGGAGGTTACCGCCACTGCAGTTTAGGGAGCGCCTGGGGCTGATGGTAGATGCAGTTGTGTCGCCCAGGGATAAGGGGTACTCAGATCCGGGCCAAGGGGTCACTTCTGTGAGTCTCACGGTGGCGTGACCCGGTCTGTGATCCCAGGCTCCACAGCAAAAAGGGGATTAGGTAAGGGAGATTGTCCGTGACGCCACCTGTGGGTTGCGGTGATGAGATGGTGGCTCCGCCGCTGCCTCTGGGGACCGTACCCGGGACTGATGGTGTGGGGGCAGCAAGGAGGGATCCCCTCCACGGGTAGGGGAGGTGTAGTTCATTCAAGGCAAACCCTTACCGTTCCTTGTGGATACAGGTGCAGCCAGAAGTGTAATCAGATTACAGGACCTGCCATTTCCCGATCTGATATTCTCTGAAGCAGTAACCTGTGTAGGAGTAGATGGCAAGCCTACTTCTAACAAGCTCACCCGTGAAGTACAGGTTGGACCATACGAAGATGTTTTTATGCACCTGGTGGCATCCCCCACCTGTCCCACTAACCTTCTTGGAGCAGACCTTCTCCAAAGGTTGAAAGCGACTATCAATTATTCATCCAATGGTCTTACAATCACCATAACTGATCCGCTCGATCCGAACGAAGAGTGTCAACTTCAAACAGTACCTGCTTATGATTATGGATGAAGTTGTTAATGCTGCCTCAGGTGTTCCACCAGAAGTGATGTTGCAAGTCCCATCTACTCTATGGTCCACTGGTCCTGAAGATATTGGACGTCTTGCTGTACCTCCGGTACGGGTCATTCTTAAACCTGGAGCTCAACTCCCCAAGGTGCCTCAATACCCACTCAAGTCTGCTCAGGAAGAGTCCTTGGGAACTCAAATTAAGACTCTCCTGGATAACGAGGCACTAGTCAAGTTTACCTCTCTCTGTAACACGCCTTTGTTCCCAGTCAAGAAGAGGACATTGAAGGGAGAAGCCCAAAAGTACCGCATGGTTCAAGATCTCCGGGCTGTTAATGCAGCAACTGTATTGGAAAGTCCCATCGTGCCCAATCCACATACATTGCTGTCTGAGATACCATCGGATGCTACACGTTTCACTGTCATCTATCTAGCCAATGCTTTCTTCAGCGTACCATTGCATCCAGAAGATTGGTACCTGTTTGCCTTCACTTACCAAGGATCACAATACACCTGGACGGTCTTGCCACAAGGAGCACAGAATTCACCAAGTCATTTCCCTGAAGCCCTTGCCTCTTGTCTGCTGTCTTGGAGAGAGATAAACCATCAGGTTGTTCTCCTTCAGTATGTGGATGATCTTCTATTGTGTTGTCCTGATCAAGCAGCAGCTGAAAAATCAAGTCTCACTCTTCTACTTCACCTCGCACAACAGAACTGCACAAAAGAAATAGAGCAGCTACAAGCTTTCTTGGGACTTATCACCTACTGCCTGCAGTGGATTCCAGACGCCTCCAAGTTGATGCAACCATTGTATGATGACCTCAAGATGTCTGCTTTCCCACTAAGTGAATTGCTAGATGTGATGTAACTTACCTGTCTCACCCTTGTCTCTGGATATTTGAATATGGCTTGAAATCTAGCCAATAAGAGCCCAGTCTTTTCCACCAATCGTGAAGACCCCAATGGTATGAATGGAGAGCTCAGGGGTATAAGAAGGAGGACTGTCCAATGCTCATGGAGATTCTTGCTACATGCTACCAATCTAGGACCTGCGGATCCGATTGGCAAGCCATAACCAAGCCTGGATTATAACACTACATGGACATCAGCATCGAATGCAAGGATTCGGCTTTGATATCAAGGACTACCTAAGGAAGGAATCCAGCTTGGGACAATCCAGTCACCTGGTACAGACTTTGCAGACCTCACACAGCTTCCTAAATCTGGCATTATTCCTTTCTCGGTGGGTGCCCGCCGAAAGCGGGGTGCTGCTGGATTGGAGTAAGTAGCCCTGGAAGCTCTGAGGCATGGACATTCTAATCCCTGGTGAGCCAGCGGAAGGGTGAGACTCTGTTGCCTGTTACATTTGTGTGGTTTGCTGGTTATGGGTTATGTGCCGTTAATTGTTTGTGGATCCAATAAAGTCTAATTATTGTGGTTCCCTCACCCTGTGTTGTCAGAGTAGTATTCCGCCCACGGTTAAGGAGGTTGGGCATTCAGTTGGGATGAGCCATGAGCCATGCTGTCTTTTTAAAGGCGGCCGGGCCAGCGGACGAGAGCACCCACTGACCCCCACCCCCGTGTCTCCACAGTACTCACCACCGCCTCGGCACCTGTCCCATACTCCATCCCGGCCACACCGCCAATGACATCTCATCCGGCCCCGAGCCAGGCCGCAGCCCTGATGACGTCCGTCCCAGTCCTGAGCCTGAGCGCACCTCTAAGGACGTTAGTCCCGGTCCCAAGCCAGGCCACCGCGCAGGCGGCACCCGTTGCAGTCTCTTTCCCGGCTGCACCGATGGCTCCCAGACTTCCCGTTCCGGCTGAAGAGCAGCCGGTATGCTCCTGGAGGAGTGAGGAGAAGCCCGCTGATAGATGGGGCCCACGGCAACATGTGAGGCCGGTTGTAGCCGGCACCGAGGGCATCCGAGCGGGCCCACCTCCTGAGCAGAAGGAGGAGCATGGGGACCGTACCCCATACTGGGAGCGGCAGCAACAGCAGCTCCGCAGTGAGATAGCTGCAAGGGAGAAGAGAAAAGCTGATGTGCTTGCCCGAACCTACAGGGAGAAAGACTGCCTGCGGCAAGCCACTTTCTGGGTCCGGGGCCCGACCTACCATGGACAGGTCCGCCTCTTTGACCCCCGAAAAGGGTGGGGGTTCATTTACGAGCCGGGACTGGAAGCCGAGATCTTTGTGTCCCGGAGGGATGTAGCCCCTCACTTACCAACCGGCCATCCAGATCGGAATCTGGAACCCGGAGACATAATCAGCTACACCAGGCACTGTGGAGAGCGGGGGTGGTTTGCCCTCCACGTAAAAAAATGGGTGGTGGTCAATGAAGAGCCATGTCTCACCTCCCACCGTCACTTGCATGAGAAGGAGTAATAGGTAGCGGAACCCGGCTCCCCCCTTTCCCTGTTTTAACCCAGCTTTACCCCTGCTGTTTATGGACCATGACCTCAGGACTTTCTGAGGCCACCCAAAGACTTTCTTGGGTTATTGTACATATCCCAAATTTGCCTTCTTGTTTCTCTAACTACCAGGACTGTAACACCCACAGGAGAGGACTGGTTGGAAGAAGGGCCTGCGGTAGAGTTGTCCGAGGCCCTGCCACTACCAAAACCGGTAGCTAACCTCCAGGCCAGAGGGTTCTGGACTTTGGGACTCTTTGGGGTGGACTGGTCAGAAAAGGGACTGTTACGTAACATTCAAGAAATGTGCCTCCCTGTAAAGGGATGAAATGTTTAAAGTTTTATACAATGTTATGCTTTTACCTTTTACGTTTTACAGAAGCAGTTAAAATAAAAACCGGTGCCGGACAGCCCGAGGATGGGCTGTGTTCTACCAAGGGGGATTGTGGCGCCCTGACAAAATCAGGGTGTCACAGATGACTGCATCCATCTTCCAGATGCAGGACTCTCTCCTCCTTGCCTTCCAACACAACCCCACACACAGTTACATACACCAGCCACAAAAGCCTAGTCACCCCCCAGGACAATAGGCACACACCAGTGGGCGGGAACAGTCAGATGGTGACGCCCACCTAGGGGTCCTGAGGTGTCAAGGGGAGGGAACACAGAGACAAGACAGTTATTCCGGCGTCACACAAGACGATCTATCGTGTGATCGCACGAGCGATCGTACCCGCCCCCGTCGTTTGTGCGTCACGGGCAATTAGTTGCCAGTGGCGCACAAAGTGGTTTACCCCCGTCACACGTACATACCTCCCGGACGACCTCGCTTTGGGCGGTGAACATCCTCTTCCTGAAGGGGGAGGGACGTTCGGTGTAACAGCGTCGTCACTCAGCGGCTGGCCAATAGAAGCGGAGGGGCGGAGATGAGTGGGACAAAACATCCCGTCCACCTCCTTCCTTCCGCATTGCCGGCGGGACGCAGGTAAGCTGTGTTTGTCTTTCCCGTGGTGTCACACGGAGTGATGTGTGCTGTCACGGGAACGATGAACAACCGGAGCACAGAAGGAGGACCGACATTTTGAAAATGAACGATGTGTCAACGAGCAACGATAAGGTGAGTATTTTTGCTCTTCCACAGTCGTTCCGAGGTGTTACACGGTACGATATGTCTGACGATGCCGGATGTGCGTCACTAACGACGTGACCCTGACGACATATCGTCCGATATATCGTACCGTGTGTTGCCGGCATAAGTCTAGTGCTGAAAGTGGAGGTGAGAGAAGTGAAGTGGTAGTTGGGAGTTGTAGCTCCCGGACTACCAGACTACCTGAGCTGACTAGGTGGCAGACAACAGAGCAGGGCCACAGGCGATGGAGATCCGGTCGCGGTAGACCTTAAGTGGACCGGGGCAGGGTTGTAGCCTGCCGGGGCCGACAGCGGGAATCCGGTCCGGAGGCCGTGCACAGTCGGGGTACCTTGACCCTAGGGCGAGGACAGCTTCAAGCACCTTGTCAGTTAGCCAGCAGGGGACAAGATTCCACGTCTTGTCCCACCAGCAAGCCCAGAGAGTGAGACGGAAGCCCAATGCGGGGGATAGGGCGTCTGTGAGTGCCTGCAAAAATCCCAAGGGTCAGATCTCGCGGGCGACAGCTCCCACAGCAAAGACACCGGGAGCGGACTTTTCCCGTTTCATGCAGACTAGTCAACACATAAGACGGCAACACCGAAGTGCAGGAGGAAGGGCCCCTGTCCTGGCTACGGTTGTGTCCGGAGGCTACCGGTATCCGGCAATTGACTTACTATCTGGAATCTGTGTGACTTTATTTGAAACAGTGAGTACACCGGTATCATCCGGTCCAGCCCTGTAGACTGCGTCCCAGCACTGCCCTCCACCTACACCTGGGCCCTGGGACAACACCTCCCCCTGGAGGGGATACCACCCTGCTGCCCCACTCCATCAGCCCCGGGCACCCCATACCAAGGCAGCGGCGGTGTCACCAACCATCACCGGGTGGTGTCACTGACAAACTGTCCCCTGTAAATAACCCCTTCTTTTCAGTTGTGGGCGACGGACGGGTGCTCAGGCCCGGGTCCCGCTTCCACTCGAGCCACCGCCACGACCCTGGATCCGAGCGTCTCGAGCAGCCCCCTGCCGTGGTCTGTCCCCTGCCCGCAACAGTTCCCTCTTTGTGCTGATTGGGATTTTTCGTTCACTGCTCGTTCCCGTCACTGCCGCCCCCCATCCTCCTCGCAGCGTCCGCAGGCAGCACATCCAGTCATGGTGGGGGCTTCATCAATATTTGCTGTATATTATCGTCACATTGTGGTCCCCAGATCTCTGGAAAAAGAGAAAGCCTATAAATGTTGGATTAGACGCGCGGCGCCCATGACCTGGAGCGACATCCACAATGGCTGCCAGCCGCCAGCTTCTGTCACCGCCGCATTCTCTTTGATTGTGGGGCTCGGCTTTCAGGAGGGAGCGCAGGGAGTTGAGGATTGGGGCGGCCTCCCCTGTTGTCCTTCATTCTGGAGGCAGCGGGAGCAGATGAAACAGATCACACACAAAGAGGAGCCGGCGCTTTCATCAGCCGCTTTCTTCCCGCGCGGAGGAGACGCTGATTATACAGATTTCACCAGCGTCTCGTGAGGAGGAAACATCTGCACCAGGTTCAGGGGCCGCGTACATGAAGCCAGCGGCCTGGTGGAGGGATAGTGCCGGGACCCCCACAATGGCTGCAGGACATGAGGATGTGATGGAAGACCCCGAGGTGGATGTGCGGACCCCAACAATGGCTGCAGGACATGAGTATGTGATGGAAGACCCCACAGTGGATGTGCGGATCCCAACAATGGCTGCAGGACATGAGTATGTGATGGAAGACCCCACAGTGGATGTGCGGATCCCAACAATGGCTGCAGGACATGAGTATGTGATGGAAGACCCCACAGTGGATGTGCGGACCCCAACAATGGCTGCAGGACATGAGTATGTGATGCAAGACCCCGCAGTGGATGTGCGGACCCCGACAATGGCTGCAGGACATGAGTATGTGATGGAAGACCCCACAGTGGATGTGCGGACCCCAACAATGGCTGCAGGACATGAGTATGTGATGGAAGACCCCACAGTGGATGTGCGGACCCCAACAATGGCTGCAGGACATGAGTATGTGATGGAAGACCCCACAGTGGATGTGCGGACCCCAACAATGGCTGCAGGACATGAGTATGTGATGGAAGACCCCACAGTGGATGTGCGGACCCCTCTGCCTTAGGCTCAGCAGCAGCAGGACATGATGAGTAAGTGTGGCGCCCTGGCCTAGCCAGGTATTCACAGATAACACACAAACACCCCGCCCCCATTAGACAGGGACACCAGCCAAACACAAAACCCTTGCTGCCTCCCTCCAGTGTCTGATGTCCACACCAGGTGGGGCGGAGCCAAGCAGTTGGCTCCACCCACCGAGGAGTTCACAGGCCTGGAGGCGGGAAAAGTGATAGATAGAAGTTGGAGTTTGAAGTGAGAGGAGCAAGCACTTGGGTGTCTGGGATTGTGGCCCAGGCACTGACAGCAAGGTTGGCAGACGGTGGTGGCCGCCTGCAGGAGTGGTGAAGCAACGCGGAACCGTAGGACCGGGGCCGGGCGTTGGCCCGCCGTACCGACCGGGGAGCGAAGTGAAGCCAGCACACACAGGCAGGGCCATCGGACCCCGACCAGGTTTGGAGCCGCCGACAATAGTCAAATCCGAATGTGACCGGAACCCCAAGGGTTTCCTAACAGCCAAAGACCCGATAGAAGGCAACAGCCCACACCGTGAGGGTATACAGCTACCGCCAAAAGCTAGAAACCCAAGGGCCAGCGCCTGCGAGCAAACGGGCTCCTCCGGCATCCATCCACCGGGGAGCGGACTACCGTTGGGGATCCATAGTAGTCAATCAAGTACATCAAGGTGCAGGGAAAGACAGCCGCCATCACCTGTCCGGGGAGAGACACTGCAGCCGGCTGCGGGACCCGTCCATCCAGCCGTTTGTGTTTACCGAGGACTTTGTGCATCTCTTACTGAGTGAGTACACCCGTGCCATCCAGCACTGCGCCGCGCTGTCCCTGCAACCCTGCACCTCACCTACCCTGCCTCCCCGTCCCACCAGCCGGGCCCCGGGACCACCAACCCCTACCCACGGAGGGGGAAAACAACAGCTCCTTATCATCGCTCCCGGGATCCCCGTCACCAGCAGCAGTGGTGCCCATCTTTACCACGATCCGTGGGTGGCGTCACGGACTAAATCCCCCAAACCAACCACCCCTTTCACTCACGGGCGAGGAGCGCTGCTCGAATCCCCGGATCCGGCCCACCGCTCGAGCCACCGAGCAGCTGCAGCAGAAGCCCCGGACCCGAGCGTTGGCGATGCGACCAGCAGCAACGGCGGTGCCCTCCCCGCCCGCAACTTATGTGATGGAAGACCCCACAGTGGATGTGCGGACCCCTCTGCCTTAGGCTCAGTAGCAGCAGGACATGATGAGTATGTGATGGAAGACCCTGCAGTGGATGTGCGGACCCCTCTGCCTTAGGCTCAGTAGCAGCAGGACATGATGAGTATGTGATGGAAGACCCTGCAGTGGATGTGCGGACCCCTCTGCCTTAGGCTCAGCAGCAGCAGGACATGATGAGTATGTGATGGAAGACCCTGCAGTGGATGTGCAGACCCCTCTCCTGCAGGCTCAGCAGCAGGACATGATGAGTCTGTGATGGAAGACCCCGCAGTGGATGTGCATACCCCTCTGCCTTAGGCTCAGCAGCAGCAGGACATGATGAGTATGCGATGGAAGACCCCGCAGTGGATGTGTGGAGACCCCTCTCCTGCAGGCTCAGCAGCAGCAGGTCATTATGAGTATGTGATGGAAGACCCCACAGTGGATGTGCAGACCCCTCTCCTGCAGGCTCAGCAGCAGCAGGACATGATGAGTATGTGATGGAAGACCCCGCAGTGGATGTGCAGACCCCTCTCCTGCAGGCTCAGCAGCAGCGGGACATGATGAGTATGTGATGGAAGACCCCACAGTGGATGTGCAGACCCCTCTCCTGCAGGCTCAGCAGCAGCGGGACATGATGAGTATGTGATGGAAGACCCCGCAGTGGATGTGTGGAGACCCCTCTCCTGCAGGCTCAGCAGCAGCAGGACGTGATGAGTATGTGATGGAAGACCCCGCAGTGGATGTGTGGAGACCCCTCTCCTGCAGGCTCAGCAGCAGCAGGACATGATGAGTATGTGATGGAAGACCCCGCAGTGGATGTGTGGAGACCCCTCTCCTGCAGGCTCAGCAGCAGCGGGACATTATGAGTATGTGATGGAAGACCCCACAGTGGATGTGCAGACCCCTCTCCTGCAGGCTCAGCAGCAGCAGGACATGATGAGTATGTGATGGAAGACCCCGCAGTGGATGTGCAGACCCCTCTCCTGCAGGCTCAGCAGCAGCAGGTCATTATGAGTATGTGATGGAAGACCCCACAGTGGATGTGTGGAGACCCCTCTCCTGCAGGCTCAGCAGCAGCAGGACATGATGAGTATGTGATGGAAGACCCTGCAGTGGATGTGTGGAGACCCCTCTCCTGCAGGCTCAGCAGCAGCAGGACATGATGAGTATGTGATGGAAGACCCCGCAGTGGATGTGTGGAGACCCCTCTCCTGCAGGCTCAGCAGCAGCAGGACATGATGAGTATGTGATGGAAGACCCCGCAGTGGATGTGTGGAGACCCCTGTGCCGCAGGCTCAGCAGCAGCGGGACATGATGAGTATGTGATGGAAGACCCCGCAGTGGATGTGTGGAGACCCCTCTCCTGCAGGCTCAGCAGCAGCAGGACATGATGAGTATGTGATGGAAGACCCCGCAGTGGATGTGTGGAGACCCCTGTGCCGCAGGCTCAGCAGCAGCGGGACATGATGAGTATGTGATGGAAGACCCCGCAGTGGATGTGTGGAGACCCCTCTCCTGCAGGCTCAGCAGCAGCGGGACATGATGAGTATGTGATGGAAGACCCCGCAGTGGATGTGCAGACCCCTCTCCTGCAGGCTCAGCAGCAGCAGGACATGATGAGTATGCGATGGAAGACCCCACAGTGGATGTGCAGACCCCTCTCCTGCAGGCTCAGCAGCAGCAGGACATGATGAGTATGTGATGGAAGACCCCGCAGTGGATGTGTGGAGACCCCTCTCCTGCAGGCTCAGCAGCAGCAGGACATGATGAGTATGTGATGGAAGACCCCGCAGTGGATGTGCAGACCCCTCTCCTGCAGGCTCAGCAGCAGCAGGACATGATGAGTATGCGATGGAAGACCCCACAGTGGATGTGCAGACCCCTCTCCTGCAGGCTCAGCAGCAGCAGGACATGATGAGTATGTGATGGAAGACCCCGCAGTGGACGTGCGACCCCTCTGCCTTAGGCTCAGCAGCAGCGGGACATTATGAGTATGTGATGGAAGACCCCGCAGTGGATGTGTGGAGAACCCTCTCCTGCAGGCTCAGCAGCAGCGGGACATGATGAGTATGTGATGGAAGACCCCGCAGTGGATGTGCAGACCCCTCTCCTGCAGGCTCAGCAGCAGCAGGACATGATGAGTATGTGATGGAAGACCCCGCAGTGGATGTGTGAAGACCCCTCTCCTGCAGGCTCAGCAGCAGCAGGACATGATGAGTATGTGATGGAAGACCCCGCAGTGGATGTGCAGACCCCTCTCCTGCAGGCTCAGCAGCAGCGGGACATGATGAGTATGTGATGGAAGACCCAGCAGTAGATGTGCAGACCCCTCTCCTGCAGGCTCAGCAGCAGCAGGACATGATGAGTATGTGATGGAAGACCCCGCAGTGGATGTGCAGACCCCTCTCCTGCAGGCTCAGCAGCAGCAGGACATGATGAGTATGTGATGGAAGACCCCGCAGTGGATGTGCATACCCCTCTGCCTTAGGCTCAGCAGCAGCAGGACATGATGAGTATGTGATGGAAGACCCTGCAGTGGATGTGCAGACCCCTCTCCTGCAGGCTCAGCAGCAGCGGGACATGATGAGTATGTGATGGAAGACCCCGCAGTGGATGTGTGGAGACCCCTCTCCTGCAGGCTCAGCAGCAGCGGGACATGATGAGTATGTGATGGAAGACCCCGCAGTGGATGTGCAGACCCCTCTCCTGCAGGCTCAGCAGCAGCAGGACATGATGAGTATGTGATGGAAGACCCCGCAGTGGATGTGTGGAGACCCCTCTCCTGCAGGCTCAGCAGCAGCGGGACATTATGAGTATGTGATGGAAGACCCCGCAGTGGATGTGCAGACCCCTCTCCTGCAGGCTCAGCAGCAGCAGGACATGATGAGTATGTGGTGGAAGACCCCGCAGTGGATGTGTGGAGACCCCTCTCCTGCAGGCTCAGCAGCAGCGGGACATGATGAGTATGTGATGGAAGACCCCGCAGTGGATGTGCAGACCCCTCTCCTGCAAACTCAGCAGCAGCAGGACATGATGAGTATGTGATAGAAGACCCCGCAGTGGATGTGTGGAGACCCCTCTCCTGCAGGCTCAGCAGCAGCAGGACATGATGAGTATGTGATGGAAGACCCCGCAGTGGATGTGTGGAGACCCCTCTGCCGCAGGCTCAGCAGCAGCGGGACATGATGAGTATGTGATGGAAGACCCCGCAGTGGATGTGCAGACCCCTCTCCTGCAGGCTCAGCAGCAGCAGGACATGATGAGTATGTGATGGAAGACCCCGCAGTGGATGTGTGGAGACCCCTCTCCTGCAGGCTCAGCAGCAGGAGGACATGATGAGTATGTGATGGAAGACCCCGCAGTGGATGTGTGGAGACCCCTCTCCTGCAGGCTCAGCAGCAGCAGGACATGATGAGTATGTGATGGAAGACCCCGCAGTGGATGTGCGACCCCTCTGCCGCAGGCTCAGCAGCAGTAGTGTGCCGCCCCCATGCCAGCAGCTGGGCTGCTCGGATCCAGATCTGTGGTGGCTCGAGGGGTCTCCGGACCCGGGGGTTGTGCGGCCACTCAATGAAAGGGGGACTATGTATAGGGGGATTAGACGTTCGTGACGCCACCCACGGTGCGTGGTAAGATGGACTACCACCGCTGCTGTTGGTGGTGGAGCCCAGTGGCGGTGGTAAGGCAACAAGGTGTTTAACCCCTCCGTGGTAGGGGGTTGTGTCCCGGGGCCCGGTGATGGTGGTAAAGGGGAGCCGTGGGCTGTAGGTCTGGGAGACAGGGAGTAGAGAATCTCACAGTGGTTGTCGTGGTGCTGGATGAGGCTGTGCTGACTTGTGAGTCAATGACCACACGCCCTGCAGTACCGCTGCCGCTGAGGGGAGACAGGCAGTGATTCCACCACACGTCCTGCAGTACCGCTGCCGCTGAGGGGAGACAGGCAGTGATTCCACCACACGCCCTGCAGTACCGCTGCCGCTGAGGGGAGACAGGCAGTGATTCCACCACACGTCCTGCAGTACCGCTGCCGCTGAGGGGAGACAGGCAGTGATTCCACCACACGTCCTGCAGTACCGCTGCCGCTGAGGGGAGACAGGCAGTGATTCCACCACACGTCCTGCAGTACCGCTGCCGCTGAGGGGAGACAGGCAGTGATTCCACCACACGCCCTGCAGTACCGCTGCCGCTGAGGGGAGACAGGCAGTGATTACACCACACGCCCTGCAGTACCGCTGCCGCTGAGGGGAGACAGGCAGTGATTCCACCACACGCCCTGCAGTACCGCTGCCGCTGAGGGGAGACAGGCAGTGATTCCACCACACGTCCTGCAGTACCGCTGCCGCTGAGGGGAGACAGGCAGTGATTCCACCACACGTCCTGCAGTACCGCTGCCGCTGAGGGGAGACAGGCAGTGATTCCACCACACGTCCTGCAGTACCGCTGCCGCTGAGGGGAGACAGGCAGTGATTCCACCACACGTCCTGCAGTACCGCTGCCGCTGAGGGGAGACAGGCAGTGATTCCACCACACGTTCTGCAGTACCGCTGCCGCTGAGGGGAGACAGGCAGTGATTCCACTACACGTCCTGCAGTACCGCTGCCGCTGAGGGGAGACAGGCAGTGATTCCACCACACGTCCTGCAGTACCGCTGCCGCTGAGGGGAGACAGGCAGTGATTCCACCACACGTCCTGCAGTACCGCTGCCGCTGAGGGGGAGACAGGCAGTGATTCCACCACACGTCCTGCAGTACCGCTGCCGCTGAGGGGAGACAGGCAGTGATTCCACCACACGTCCTGCAGTACCGCTGCCGCTGAGGGGAGACAGGCAGTGATTCCACCACACGTCCTGCAGTACCGCTGCCGCTGAGGGGAGACAGGCAGTGATTCCACCACACGTCCTGCAGTACCGCTGCCGCTGACGGGAGACAGGCAGTGATTCCACCACACGTCCTGCAGTACCGCTGCGCTGAGGGGAGACAGGCAGTGATTCCACCACACGTCCTGCAGTACCGCTGCCGCTGAGGGGAGACAGGCAGTGATTCCACCACACGTCCTGCAGTACCGCTGCCGCTGAGGGGAGACAGGCAGTGATTCCACCACACGTCCTGCAGTACCGCTGCACTGAGGGGAGACAGGCAGTGATTCCACCACACGCCCTGCAGTACCGCTGCCGCTGAGGGGAGACAGGCAGTGATTCCACCACACGTTCTGCAGTACCGCTGCCGCTGAGGGGAGACAGGCAGTGATTCCACCACACGTCCTGCAGTACCGCTGCCGCTGAGGGGAGACAGGCAGTGATTCCACCACACGTCCTGCAGTACCGCTGCCGCTGAGGGGAGACAGGCAGTGATTCCACCACACGCCCTGCAGTACCGCTGCCGCTGAGGGGAGACAGGCAGTGATTCCACCGACACGTCCTGCAGTACCGCTGCCGCTGAGGGGAGACAGGCAGTGATTCCACCACACGTCCTGCAGTACCGCTGCCGCTGAGGGGAGACAGGCAGTGATTCCACCACACGTCCTGCAGTACCGCTGCCGCTGAGGGGAGACAGGCAGTGATTCCACCACACGTCCTGCAGTACCGCTGCCGCTGAGGGGAGACAGGCAGTGATTCCACCACACGTTCTGCAGTACCGCTGCCGCTGAGGGGAGACAGGCAGTGATTCCGCCACACGTCCTGCAGTACCGCTGCCGCTGAGGGGAGACAGGCAGTGATTCCACCACACGTCCTGCAGTACCGCTGCCGCTGAGGGGAGACAGGCAGTGATTCCACCACACGCCCTGCAGTACCGCTGCACTGACGAGGGGAGACAGGCAGTGATTCCACCACACGTCCTGCAGTACCGCTGCCGCTGAGGGGAGACAGGCAGTGATTCCACCACACGTCCTGCAGTACCGCTGCCGCTGAGGGGAGACAGGCAGTGATTCCACCACACGTTCTGCAGTACCGCTGCCGCTGAGGGGAGACAGGCAGTGATTCCACCACACGTCCTGCAGTACCGCTGCCGCTGAGGGGAGACAGGCAGTGATTCCACCACACGTCCTGCAGTACCGCTGCCGCTGAGGGGAGACAGGCAGTGATTCCACCACACGTCCTGCAGTACCGCTGCCGCTGAGGGGAGACAGGCAGTGATTCCACCACACGCCCTGCAGTACCGCTGCCGCTGAGGGGAGACAGGCAGTGATTCCACCACACGTCCTGCAGTACCGCTGCCGCTGAGGGGAGACAGGCAGGGATTCCACCACACGTCCTGCAGTACCGCTGCCGCTGAGGGGAGACAGGGAGTGATTCCACCACACGTCCTGCAGTACCGCTGCCGCTGATGGGAGACAGGCAGTGATTCCACCACACGTTCTGCAGTACCGCTGCACTGAGGGGAGACAGGCAGTGATTCCACCACACGGTCCTGCAGTACCGCTGCACTGAGGGGAGACAGGCAGTGATTCCGCCACACGTCCTGCAGTACCGCTGCCGCTGAGGGGAGACAGGCAGTGATTCCACCACACGTCCTGCAGTACCGCTGCCGCTGAGGGGAGACAGGCAGTGATTCCACCACACGTCCTGCAGTACCGCTGCCGCTGAGGGGAGACAGGCAGTGATTCCACCACACGTCCTGCAGTACCGCTGCCGCTGAGGGGAGACAGGCAGTGATTCCACCACACGTCCTGCAGTACCGCTGCCGCTGAGGGGAGACAGGCAGTGATTCCACCACACGTCCTGCAGTACCGCTGCCGCTGAGGGGAGACAGGCAGTGATTCCACCACACGCCCTGCAGTACCGCTGCCGCTGAGGGGAGACAGGCAGTGACTCCACCACACGTCCTGCAGTACCGCTGCCGCTGAGGGGAGACAGGCAGTGATTCCACCACACGTCCTGCAGTACCGCTGCCGCTGAGGGGAGACAGGCAGTGATTCCACCACACGCCCTGCAGTACCGCTGCCGCTGAGGGGAGACAGGCAGTGATTCCACCACACGTCCTGCAGTACCGCTGCCGCTGAGGGGAGACAGGCAGTGATTCCACCACACGCCCTGCAGTACCGCTGCCGCTGAGGGGAGACAGGCAGTGATTCCACCACACGTCCTGCAGTACCGCTGCCGCTGAGGGGAGACAGGCAGTGATTCCACCACACGTCCTGCAGTACCGCTGCCGCTGAGGGGAGACAGGCAGTGATTCCACCACACGCCCTGCAGTACCGCTGCCGCTGAGGGGAGACAGGCAGTGATTCCACCACACGTCCTGCAGTACCGCTGCCGCTGAGGGGAGACAGGCAGTGATTCCCACCACACGTCCTGCAGTACCGCTGCCGCTGAGGGAGACAGGCAGTGATTCCACCACACGTCCTGCAGTACCGCTGCCGCTGAGGGGGAGACAGGCAGTGATTCCACCACACGTCCTGCAGTACCGCTGCTGCTGAGGGGAGGACAGGCAGTGATTCCACCACACGCCCTGCAGTACCGCTGCCGCTGAGGGGAGACAGGCAGTGATTACACCACACGTCCTGCAGTACCGCTGCAGCTGAGGGGAGACAGGCAGTGATTCCACCACACGTCCTGCAGTACCGCTGCCGCTGAGGGGAGACAGGCAGTGATTCCACCACACGTCCTGCAGTACCGCTGCCGCTGAGGGGAGACAGGCAGTGATTCCACCACACGTCCTGCATGTACCGCTGCCGCTGAGGGGAGACAGGCAGTGATTCCACCACACGTCCTGCAGTACCGCTGCCGCTGAGGGGAGACAGGCCAGTGATTCCACCACACGTCCTGCAGTACCGCTGCAGCTGAGGGGAGACAGGCAGTGATTCCACCACACGCCCTGCAGTACCGCTGCCGCTGAGGGGAGACAGGCAGTGATTCCACCACACGTCCTGCAGTACCGCTGCCGCTGAGGGGAGACAGGCAGTGATTCCACCACACGCCCTGCAGTACCGCTGCCGCTGAGGGGAGACAGGCAGTGATTCCACCACACGTCCTGCAGTACCGCTGCCGCTGAGGGGAGACAGGCAGTGATTCCACCACACGTCCTGCAGTACCGCTGCCGCTGAGGGGAGACAGGCAGTGATTCCACCAACACGTCCTGCAGTACCGCTGCGCTGAGGGGAGACAGGCAGTGATTCCACCACACGTCCTGCAGTAACGCTGCCGCTGAGGGGAGACAGGCAGTGATTCCACCACACGCCCTGCAGTACCGCTGCCGCTGAGGGGGAGACAGGCAGTGATTCCACCACACGTCCTGCAGTACCGCTGCAGCTGAGGGGAGACAGGCAGTGATTCCACCACACGTCCTGCAGTACCGCTGCGCTGAGGGGAGACAGGCAGTGATTCCACCACACGTCCTGCAGTACCGCTGCCGCTGAGGGGAGACAGGCAGTGATTCCACCACACGTCCTGCAGTACCGCTGCCGCTGAGGGGAGACAGGCAGTGATTCCACTACACGTCCTGCAGTACCGCTGCCGCTGAGGGGAGACAGGCAGTGATTCCACCACACGTCCTGCAGTACCGCTGCCGCTGAGGGGAGACAGGCAGTGATTCCACCACACGCCCTGCAGTACCGCTGCCGCTGAGGGGAGACAGGCAGTGATTCCACCACACGTCCTGCAGTACCGCTGCCGCTGAGGGGAGACAGGCAGTGATTCCACCACACGTCCTGCAGTACCGCTGCCGCTGAGGGGAGACAGGCAGTGATTCCACCACACGTCCTGCAGTACCGCTGCCGCTGAGGGGAGACAGGCAGTGATTCCACCACACGTCCTGCAGTACCGCTGCCGCTGAGGGGAGACAGGCAGTGATTCCACCACACGTCCTGCAGTACCGCTGCCGCTGAGGGGAGACAGGCAGTGATTCCACCACACGTCCTGCAGTACCGCTGCCGCTGAGGGGAGACAGGCAGTGATTCCACCACACGTCCTGCAGTACCGCTGCCGCTGAGGGGGAGACAGGCAGTGATTCCACCACACGTCCTGCAGTACCGCTGCCGCTGAGGGGAGACAGGCAGTGATTCCACCACACGCCCTGCAGTACCGCTGCCGCTGAGGGGAGACAGGCAGTGATTCCACCACACGTCCTGCAGTACCGCTGCCGCTGAGGGGAGACAGGGAGTGATTCCACCACACGTCCTGCAGTACCGCTGCCGCTGAGGGGAGACAGGCAGTGATTCCACCACACGTTCTGCAGTACCGCTGCCGCTGAGGGGAGACAGGCAGTGATTCCACCACACGTCCTGCAAGTACCGCTGCCGCTGAGGGGAGACAGGCAGTGATTCCACCACACGTCCTGCAGTACCGCTGCCGCTGAGGGGAGACAGGCAGTGATTCCACCACACGTCCTGCAGTACCGCTGCCGCTGAGGGGAGACAGGCAGTGATTCCACCACACGCCCTGCAGTACCGCTGCCGCTGAGGGGAGACAGGCAGTGATTACACCACACGCCCTGCAGTACCGCTGCCGCTGAGGGGAGACAGGCAGTGATTCCACCACACGTCCTGCAAGTACCGCTGCCGCTGAGGGGAGACAGGCAGTGATTCCACCACACGTCCTGCAGTACCGCTGCCGCTGAGGGGAGACAGGCAGTGATTCACCACACGTCCTGCAGTACCGCTGCCGCTGAGGGGAGACAGGCAGTGATTCCACCACACGTCCTGCAGTACCGCTGCCGCTGAGGGGGAGACAGGCAGTGATTCCACCACACGTCCTGCAGTACCGCTGCCGCTGAGGGGAGACAGGCAGTGATTCCACCACACGTCCTGCAGTACCGCTGCCGCTGAGGGGAGACAGGCAGTGATTCCACCACACGCCCTGCAGTACCGCTGCCGCTGAGGGGAGACAGGCAGTGATTCCACCACACGACCTGCAGTACCGCTGCCGCTGAGGGGAGACAGGCAGTGATTCCACCGACACGTCCCTGCAAGTACCGCTGCCGCTGAGGGGAGACAGGCAGTGATTCCACCACACGTCCTGCAGTACCGCTGCCGCTGAGGGGAGACAGGCAGTGATTCCACCACACGTCCTGCAGTACCGCTGCCGCTGAGGGGAGACAGGCAGTGATTCCACCACACGTCCTGCAGTACCGCTGCCGCTGAGGGGAGACAGGCAGTGATTCCACCACACGTCCTGCAGTACCGCTGCCGCTGAGGGGAGACAGGCAGTGATTCCACCACACGTCCTGCAGTACCGCTGCCGCTGAGGGGAGGACAGGCAGTGATTCCACTACACGTCCTGCAGTACCGCTGCCGCTGAGGGGAGACAGGCAGTGATTCCACCACACGTCCTGCAGTACCGCTGCCGCTGAGGGGAGACAGGCAGTGATTCCACCACACGTCCCTGCAGTACCGCTGCCGCTGAGGGGAGACAGGCAGTGATTCCACCACACGTCCTGCAGTACCGCTGCCGCTGAGGGGAGACAGGCAGTGATTCCACCACACGTCCTGCAGTACCGCTGCCGCTGAGGGGAGACAGGCAGTGATTCCACCACACGCCCTGCAGTACCGCTGCCGCTGAGGGGAGACAGGGCAGTGATTCCACCACACGTCCTGCAGTACCGCTGCCGCTGAGGGGAGACAGGCAGTGATTCCACCACACGTCCTGCAGTACCGCTGCGCTGAGGAGAGACAGGCAGTGATTCCACCACACGTCCTGCAGTTACCGCTGCCGCTGAGGTGAGGACAGGCAGTGATTCCACCACACGTCCTGCAGTACCGCTGCGCTGAGGGAGAGACAGGCAGTGATTCCACCACACGTCCTGCAGTACCGCTGCCGCTGAGGGGGAGACAGGCAGTGATTCCACCACACGTCCTGCAGTACCGCTGCCGCTGAGGGGAGACAGGCAGTGATTCCACCACACGTCCTGCAGTACCGCTGCCGCTGAGGGGGAGACAGGCAGTGATTCCACCACACGTCCCTGCAGTACCGCTGCAGCTGAGGGGAGACAGGCAGTGATTCCACCACACGTCCTGCAGTACCGCTGCCGCTGAGGGGAGACAGGCAGTGATTCCACCACACGTCCTGCAGTACCGCTGCCGCTGAGGGGATGACAGGCAGTGATTCCACCACACGTCCTGCAGTACCGCTGCCGCTGAGGGGAGACAGGCAGTGATTCCACTACACGTCCTGCAGTACCGCTGCCGCTGAGGGGAGACAGGGCAGTGATTCCACCACACGTCCTGCAGTACCGCTGCCGCTGAGGGGAGACAGGCAGTGATTCCACCACACGCCCTGCAGTACCGCTGCCGCTGAGGGAGACAGGCAGTGATTCCACCACACGCCCTGCAGTACCGCTGCCGCTGAGGGGAGACAGGCAGTGATTCCACCACACGTCCTGCAGTACCGCTGCCGCTGAGGGGAGACAGGCAGTGATTCCACCACACTGTTTACCGCTGCGACAGCAGGATTCCACCACACGTCCTGCAGTACCGCTGCCGCTGAGGGGAGACAGGCAGTGATTCCACCACACGTCCTGCAGTACCGCTGCCGCTGAGGGGAGACAGGCAGTGATTCCACCACACGTCCTGCAGTACCGCTGCCGCTGAGGGGAGACAGGCAGTGATTCCACCACACGTCCTGCAGTACCGCTGCCGCTGAGGGGAGACAGGCAGTGATTCCACCACACGTCCTGCAGTACCGCTGCCGCTGAGGGGAGACAGGCAGTGATTCCACCACACGTCCTGCAGTACCGCTGCCGCTGAGGGGAGACCAGGCAGTGATTCCACCACACGTCCTGCAGTACCGCTGCCGCTGAGGGGAGGACAGGCAGTGATTCCACCACACGTCCTGCCAGTACCGCTGCCGCTGAGGGGAGACAGGCAGTGATTCCACCACACGTCCTGCAGTACCGCTGCCGCTGAGGGGAGACAGGCAGTGATTCCACCACACGTCCTGCAGTACCGCTGCCGCTGAGGGGAGACAGGCAGTGATTCCACCACACGTCCTGCAGTACCGCTGCCGCTGAGGGGAGACAGGCAGTGATTCCACCACACGCCCTGCAGTACCGCTGCCGCTGAGGGGAGACAGGCAGTGATTCCACCACACGCCCTGCAGTACCGCTGCCGCTGAGGGGAGACAGGCAGTGATTCCACCACACGTCCTGCAGTACCGCTGCCGCTGAGGGGAGACAGGCAGTGATTCCACCACACGTCCTGCAGTACCGCTGCCGCTGAGGGGAGACAGGGCAGTGATTCCACCACACGTCCTGCAAGTACCGCTGCCGCTGAGGGGAGACAGGGCAGTGATTCCACCACACGTCCTGCAGTACCGCTGCCGCTGAGGGGGAGACAGGCAGTGATTCCACCACACGTCCTGCAGTACCGCTGCCGCTGAGGGGAGACAGGCAGTGATTCCACCACACGTCCTGCAGTACCGCTGCCGCTGAGGGGAGACAGGCAGTGATTCCACCACACGTCCTGCAGTACCGCTGCCGCTGAGGGGAGAGACAGGGCAGTGATTCCACCACACGTCCTGCAGTACCGCTGCCGCTGAGGGGAGACAGGCAGTGATTCCACCACACGTCCTGCAGTACCCGCTGCCGCTGAGGGAGGACAGGCAGTGATTCCACCACACGTCCTGGCAGTACCGCTGCCGCTGAGGAGAGACAGGCAGTGATTCCACCACACGCCCTGCAGTACCGCTGCCGCTGAGGGGAGACAGGCAGTGATTACCACCACACGCCCTGCAGTACCGCTGCCGCTTGAGGGGAGACAGGCAGTGATTCCACCACACGTCCTGCAGTAACCGCTGCCGCTGAGGGGAGACAGGCAGTGATTCCACCACACGTCCTGCAGTACCGCTGCCGCTGAGGGGAGACAGGGCAGTGATTCCACCACACGTCCTGCAGTACCGCTGCCGCTGAGGAGAGACAGGCAGTGATTCCACCACACGTCCTGCAGTACCGCTGCCGCTGAGGAGAGACAGGCAAGAGATTCCACCACACGTCCTGCAGTACCGCTGCCGCTGAGGGAGAGACAGGCAGTGATTCCACCACACGCCCTGCAGTACCGCTGCCGCTGAGGGGAGACAGGCAGTGATTCCACCACACGCCCTGCAGTACCGCTGCGCTGAGGGGAGACAGGCAGTGATACCACCACACGTCCCTGCAGTACCGCTGCCGCTGAGGGGAGACAGGCAGTGATTCCGACCACACGTCCTGCAGTAAGCCGCTGCCGCTGAGGGGAGACAGGCAGT
>NW_027443778.1:0-35485 GCF_048569485.1 Anomaloglossus baeobatrachus | reverse complement strand
GGTCCAGCAGTGCGGCAGTTCTAGGGTGCACATGGGCGCGTGTTCTGTATGGGGGAGGGGATTAGTGGGGTCCAGCAGTGCGGCAGTTCTAGGGTGCATATGGGCACGTGTTCTGTATGGGGGAGGGGATTAGTGTGGTCCAGCAGTGCGGCAGTTCTAGGGTGCACATGGGTACGTGTTCTGTATGGGGGAGGGGATTAGTGGGGTCCAGCAGTGCGGCAGTTCTAGGGTGCACATGGGCACGTGTTCTGTATGGGGGAGGAGACGTCAGAGGAAAATTATCCAGAAAATGTCTCCTGTCCCCTCCCCGGTATATGGTGGCGCCACATAACGAGCTGGCTATAAATAACCGCACCTGTCACTGCCGGAGAAGCCACAGATCAGTGTGTATATACAGGGCTCTGACACCTCAGTATATATATACAGGGCTCTGACACCTCAGTGTATATATACAGGGCTCTGACACCTCAGTGTATATATACAGGGCTCTGACACCTCAGTATATATATACAGGACTCTGACACCTCAGTATATATATACAGGACTCTGACACCTCAGTGTATATATACAGGGCTCTGACACCTCAGTATATATATACAGGGCTCTGACACCTCAGTATATATATACAGGACTCTGACACCTCAGTGTATATATACAGGGCTCTGACACCTCAGTGTATATATATACAGGGCTCTGACACCTCAGTATATATATACAGGACTCTGACACCTCAGTGTATATATACAGGGCTCTGACACCTCAGTATATATATACAGGGCTCTGACACCTCAGTATATATATACAGGACTCTGACACCTCAGTGTATATATACAGGCCTCTGACACCTCAGTATATATATACAGGACTCTGACACCTCAGTGTATATATACAGGGCTCTGACACCTCAGTATATATATACAGGGCTCTGACACCTCAGTGTATATATACAGGGCTCTGACACCTCAGTGTATATATATACAGGGCTCTGACACCTCAGTGTATATATACAGGGCTCTGACACCTCAGTGTATATATACAGGGCTCTGACACCTCAGTGTATATATACAGGGCTCTGACACCTCAGTGTATATATACAGGGCTCTGACACCTCAGTGTATATATACAGGGCTCTGACACCTCAGTATATATATACAGGGCTCTGACACCTCAGTGTATATATACAAGGCTCTGACACCTCAGTGTATATATACAGGGCTCTGACACCTCAGTGTATATATACAAGGCTCTGACACCTCAGTGTATATATACAGGGCTCTGACACCTCAGTGTATATATACAGGGCTCTGACACCTCAGTGTATATATACAGGGCTCTGACACCTCAGTGTATATATACAGGGCTCTGACACCTCAGTATATATATACAGGGCTCTGACACCTCAGTGTATATACACAGGGCTCTGACACCTCAGTATATATATACAGGGCTCTGACACCTCAGTGTATATATACAAGGCTCTGACACCTCAGTGTATATATACAGGGCTCTGACACCTCAGTGTATATATACAGGGCTCTGACACCTCAGTGTATATATACAGGGCTCTGACACCTCAGTGTATATATACAGGGCTCTGATACCTCAGTGTATATATACAGGGCTCTGACACCTCAGTGTATATATACAGGGCTCTGATACCTCAGTGTATATACAGGGGCTCTGACACCTCAGTGTATATATATACAGGGCTCTGACACCTCAGTGTATATATACAGGGCTCTGACACCTCAGTGTATATATACAGGGCTCTGACACCTCAGTGTATATACAGGGGCTCTGACACCTCAGTGTATATATACAGGGCTCTGACACCTCAGTGTATATATACAGGGCTCTGATACCTCAGTGTATATACAGGGGCTCTGACACCTCAGTGTATATATATACAGGGCTCTGACACCTCAGTGTATATATACAGGGCTCTGACACCTCAGTGTATATATACAGGGCTCTGATACCTCAGTGTATATATACAGGGCTCTGACACCTCAGTGTATATATACAGGGCTCTGACACCTCAGTGTATATACACAGGGCTCTGACACCTCAGTATATATATACAGGGCTCTGACACCTCAGTGTATATATACAGGGCTCTGACACCTCAGTGTATATATACAGGGCTCTGACACCTCAGTGTATATATACAGGGCTCTGACACCTCAGTGTATATATACAGGGCTCTGACACCTCAGTGTATATATACAGGGCTCTGATACCTCAGTGTATATATACAGGGCTCTGACACCTCAGTGTATATATACAGGGCTCTGACACCTCAGTATATATATACAGGGCTCTGACACCTCAGTGTATATATACAGGGCTCTGACACCTCAGTATATATATACAGGGCTCTGACACCTCAGTGTATATATACAGGGCTCTGACACCTCAGTGTATATATACAGGGCTCTGACACCTCAGTGTATATATACAGGGCTCTGACACCTCAGTGTATATATACAGGGCTCTGACACCTCAGTGTATATATATACAGGGCTCTGACACCTCAGTGTATATATACAGGGCTCTGACACCTCAGTGTATATATACAGGGCTCTGACACCTCAGTGTATATACAGGGGCTCTGACACCTCAGTGTATATATACAGGGCTCTGACACCTCAGTGTATATATACAGGGCTCTGATACCTCAGTGTATATATACAAGGCTCTGACACCTCAGTGTATATATACAGGGCTCTGACACCTCAGTGTATATATACAGGGCTCTGACACCTCAGTGTATATATACAAGGCTCTGACACCTCAGTGTATATATACAGGGCTCTGACACCTCAGTGTATATATACAGGGCTCTGACACCTCAGTGTATATATACAAGGCTCTGACACCTCAGTGTATATATACAGGGCTCTGACACCTCAGTGTATATACAGGGGCTCTGACACCTCAGTGTATATATATACAGGGCTCTGACACCTCAGTGTATATATACAGGGCTCTGACACCTCAGTGTATATATACAGGGCTCTGACACCTCAGTGTATATATACAGGGCTCTGACACCTCAGTGTATATATACAGGGCTCTGACACCTCAGTATATATATACAGGGCTCTGACACCTCAGTGTATATATACAGGGCTCTGATACCTCAGTGTATATATACAGGGCTCTGATACCTCAGTATATATATACAGGGCTCTGACACCTCAGTGTATATATACAGGGCTCTGACACCTCAGTGTATATATACAGGGCGCTGACACCTCAGTGTATATATACAGGGCTCTGATACCTCAGTGTATATATACAGGGCTCTGATACCTCAGTATATATATACAGGGCTCTGACACCTCAGTGTATATATACAGGGCTCTGACACCTCAGTGTATATATACAGGGCTCTGACACCTCAGTGTATATATACAGGGCGCTGACACCTCAGTGTATATATACAGGGCGCTGACACCTCAGTGTATATATACAGGGCTCTGACACCTCAGTGTATATATACAGGGCTCTGACACCTCAGTGTATATATACAGGGCGCTGACACCTCAGTGTATATATATATACAGGGCTCTGACACCTCAGTGTATATATACAGGGCTCTGACACCTTAGTATATATATACAGGGCTCTGACACCTCAGTGTATATATATACAGGGCTCTGACACCTCAGTGTATATATACAGGGATCTGACACCTCAGTGTATATATATATATACAGGGCTCTGACACCTCAGTGTATATATACAGGGCTCTGACACCTCAGTGTATATATATACAGGGCTCTGACACCTCAGTGTATATATACAGGGCTCTGACACCTCAGTGTATATATACAGGGCGCTGACACCTCAGTGTATATATACAGGGCTCTGACACCTCAGTGTATATATACAGGGCTCTGACACCTCAGTGTATATATACAGGGCTCTGATACCTCAGTTTATATATACAGGGCTCTGACACCTCAGTGTATATATACAGGGCTCTGACACCTCAGTGTATATATACAGGGCTCTGACTCCTCAGTGTATATATACAGGGCTCTGACACCTCAGTGTATATATACAGGGCTCTGACACCTCAGTGTATATATACAGGGCTCTGACACCTCAGTGTATATATATACTGGGCTCTGACACCTCAGTGTATATATACAGGGCTCTGACACCTCAGTGTATATATACTGGGCTCTGACACCTCAGTGTATATATACAGGGCTCTGACACCTCAGTGTATATATACTGGGCTCTGACACCTCAGTGTATATATACAGGGCTCTGACACCTCAGTATATATATACAGGGCTCTGACACCTCAGTGTATATATATACAGGGCTCTGACACCTCAGTGTATATATACAGGGCTCTGACACCTCAGTATATATATATACAGGGCTCTGACACCTCAGTGTATATATACAGGGCTCTGACACCTCAGTGTATATACACAGGGATCTGACACCTCAGTGTATATATACAGGGCGCTGACACCTCAGTATATATATACAGGGCTCTGACACCTCAGTATATATATACAGGGCTCTGACACCTCAGTGTATATATACAGGGCTCTGACACCTCAGTGTATATATACAGGGCGCTGACACCTCAGTGTATATATACAGGGCTCTGACACCTCAGTGTATATACACAGGGATCTGACACCTCAGTGTATATATACAGGGCGCTGACACCTCAGTATATATATACAGGGCGCTGACACCTCAGTATATATATACAGGGCTCTGACACCTCAGTGTATATATACAGGGCTCTGACACCTCAGTGTATATATACAGGGCTCTGACACCTCAGTGTATATATACAGGGCTCTGACACCTCAGTGTATATATACAGGGCTCTGACACCTCAGTGTATATATACAGGGCTCTGACACCTCAGTATATATATACAGGGCTCTGACACCTCAGTGTATATATACAGGGCTCTGACACCTCAGTGTATATATACAGGGCTCTGACACCTCAGTATATATATACAGGGCTCTGACACCTCAGTGTATATATACAGGGCTCTGACACCTCAGTGTATATATACAGGGCTCTGACACCTCAGTGTATATATACAGGGCTCTGACACCTCAGTGTATATACAGGGCTCTGACACCTCAGTATATATATACAGGGCTCTGACACCTCAGTGTATATATACAGGGCTCTGACACCTCCGTGTATATATACAGGGCTCTGACACCTCAGTGTATATATACAGGGCTCTGACACCTCAGTGTATATACACAGGGCTCTGACACCTCAGTATATATATACAGGGTTCTGACACCTCAGTGTATATATACAGGGCTCTGACACCTCCGTGTATATATACAGGGCTCTGACACCTCAGTGTATATATACAGGGCTCTGACACCTCAGTGTATATATACAGGGCTCTGACACCTCAGTGTATATATACAGGGATCTGACACCTCAGTATATATATACAGGGCTCTGACACCTCAGTGTATATATACAGGGCTCTGACACCTCAGTGTATATATACAGGGCTCTGACACCTCAGTGTATATATACAGGGCTCTGACATCTCAGTGTATATATACAGGGCTCTGACACCTCAGTGTATATATACAGGGCTCTGACACCTCAGTGTATATATACAGGGCTCTGACACCTCAGTGTATATATACAGGGCTCTGACACCTCAGTATATATACAGGGCTCTGACACCTCAGTGTATATATACAGGGCTCTGACACCTCAGTGTATATATACAGGGCTCTGACACCTCAGTGTATATATACAGGGCTCTGACACCTCAGTGTATATATACAGGGCTCTGACACCTCAGTGTATATATACAGGGCTCTGACACCTCAGTATATATATACAGGGCTCTGACACCTCAGTGTATATATACAGGGCTCTGACACCTCAGTGTATATATACAGGGCTCTGATACCTCAGTGTATATATACAGGGCTCTGACACCTCAGTGTATATATACAGGGCTCTGACACCTCAGTGTATATATACAGGGCTCTGACACCTCAGTGTATATATACAGGGCTCTGACACCTCAGTATATATACAGGGCTCTGACACCTCAGTGTATATATACAGGGCTCTGACACCTCAGTGTATATATACAGGGCTCTGACACCTCAGTGTATATATACAGGACTCTGACACCTCAATGTATATATACAGGGCTCTGACACCTCAGTATATATATACAGGGCTCTGACACCTCAGTGTATATATACAGGGCTCTGACACCTCAGTGTATATATACAGGGCTCTGACACCTCAGTATATATATACAGGGCTCTGACACCTCAGTGTATATATACAGGGCTCTGACACCTCAGTGTATATATACAGGGCTCTGATACCTCAGTGTATATATACAGGGCTCTGACACCTCAGTGTATATATACAGGGCTCTGACACCTCAGTGTATATATACAGGGCTCTGACACCTCAGTGTATATATACAGGGCTCTGACACCTCAGTGTATATATACAGGGCTCTGACACCTCAGTGTATATATACAGGGCTCTGACACCTCAGTGTATATATACAGGGCTCTGACACCTCAGTGTATATATACAGGGCTCTGACACCTCAGTATATATATACAGGGCTCTGACACCTCAGTATATATATACAGGGCTCTGACACCTCAGTGTATATATACAGGGCTCTGACACCTCAGTATATATATACAGGGCTCTGACACCTCAGTGTATATATACAGGGCTCTGACACCTCAGTGTATATATACAGGGCTCTGACACCTCAGTGTATATATACAGGGCTCTGACACCTCAGTATATATATACAGGGCTCTGACATCTCAGTGTATATATACAGGGCTCTGACACCTCAGTGTATATATACTGGGCTCTGACACCTCAGTGTATATATATACTGGGCTCTGACACCTCAGTGTATATATACAGGGCTCTGACACCTCAGTGTATATATACTGGGCTCTGACACCTCAGTGTATATATACAGGGCTCTGACACCTCAGTGTATATATACTGGGCTCTGACACCTCAGTGTATATATACAGGGCTCTGACACCTCAGTATATATATACAGGGCTCTGACACCTCAGTGTATATATATACAGGGCTCTGACTCCTCAGTGTATATATACAGGGCTCTGACACCTCAGTATATATATATACAGGGCTCTGACACCTCAGTGTATATATACAGGGCTCTGACACCTCAGTGTATATACACAGGGATCTGACACCTCAGTGTATATATACAGGGCGCTGACACCTCAGTATATATATACAGGGCTCTGACACCTCAGTATATATATACAGGGCTCTGACACCTCAGTGTATATATACAGGGCTCTGACACCTCAGTGTATATATACAGGGCGCTGACACCTCAGTGTATATATACAGGGCTCTGACACCTCAGTGTATATACACAGGGATCTGACACCTCAGTGTATATATACAGGGCGCTGACACCTCAGTATATATATACAGGGCTCTGACACCTCAGTGTATATATACAGGGCTCTGACACCTCAGTGTATATATACAGGGCTCTGACACCTCAGTGTATATATACAGGGCTCTGACACCTCAGTGTATATATACAGGGCTCTGACACCTCAGTGTATATATACAGGGCTCTGACACCTCAGTATATATATACAGGGCTCTGACACCTCAGTGTATATATACAGGGCTCTGACACCTCAGTGTATATATACAGGGCTCTGACACCTCAGTATATATATACAGGGCTCTGACACCTCAGTGTATATATACAGGGCTCTGACACCTCAGTGTATATATACAGGGCTCTGACACCTCAGTGTATATATACAGGGCTCTGACACCTCAGTGTATATACAGGGCTCTGACACCTCAGTGTATATATACAGGGCTCTGACACCTCAGTGTATATATACAGGGCTCTGACACCTCCGTGTATATATACAGGGCTCTGACACCTCAGTGTATATATACAGGGCTCTGACACCTCAGTGTATATACACAGGGCTCTGACACCTCAGTATATATATACAGGGTTCTGACACCTCAGTGTATATATACAGGGCTCTGACACCTCCGTGTATATATACAGGGCTCTGACACCTCAGTGTATATATACAGGGCTCTGACACCTCAGTGTATATATACAGGGATCTGACACCTCAGTATATATATACAGGGCTCTGACACCTCAGTGTATATATACAGGGCTCTGACACCTCAGTGTATATATACAGGGCTCTGACACCTCAGTGTATATATACAGGGCTCTGACATCTCAGTGTATATATACAGGGCTCTGACACCTCAGTGTATATATACAGGGCTCTGACACCTCAGTGTATATATACAGGGCTCTGACACCTCAGTGTATATATACAGGGCTCTGACACCTCAGTATATATACAGGGCTCTGACACCTCAGTGTATATATACAGGGCTCTGACACCTCAGTGTATATATACAGGGCTCTGACACCTCAGTGTATATATACAGGGCTCTGACACCTCAGTGTATATATACAGGGCTCTGACACCTCAGTGTATATATACAGGGCTCTGACACCTCAGTATATATATACAGGGCTCTGACACCTCAGTGTATATATACAGGGCTCTGACACCTCAGTGTATATATACAGGGCTCTGATACCTCAGTGTATATATACAGGGCTCTGACACCTCAGTGTATATATACAGGGCTCTGACACCTCAGTGTATATATACAGGGCTCTGACACCTCAGTGTATATATACAGGGCTCTGACACCTCAGTATATATACAGGGCTCTGACACCTCAGTGTATATATACAGGGCTCTGACACCTCAGTGTATATATACAGGGCTCTGACACCTCAGTGTATATATACAGGGCTCTGACACCTCAGTATATATATACAGGGCTCTGACACCTCAGTGTATATATACAGGGCTCTGACACCTCAGTGTATATATACAGGGCTCTGACACCTCAGTGTATATATACAGGGCTCTGACACCTCAGTGTATATATACAAGGCTCTGACACCTCAGTGTATATATACAGGGCTCTGACACCTCAGTGTATATATACAGGGCTCTGACACCTCAGTGTATATATACAGGGCTCTGACACCTCAGTACATATATATACAGGGCTCTGACACCTCAGTGTATATATACAGGGCTCTGACACCTCAGTGTATATATACAGGGCTCTGACACCTCAGTGTATATATACAGGGCTCTGACACCTCAGTACATATATATACAGGGCTCTGACACCTCAGTGTATATATACAGGGCTCTGACACCTCAGTGTATATATACAGGGCTCTGACACCTCAGTGTATATATACAGGGCTCTGACACCTCAGTGTATATATACAGGGCTCTGACACCTCAGTGTATATATACAGGGCTCTGACACCTCAGTACATATATATACAGGGCTCTGATACCTCAGTGTATATATACAGGGCTCTGACACCTCAGTGTATATATACAGAGCTCTGACACCTCAGTGTATATATACAGGGCTCTGACACCTCAGTGTATATATACAGGGCTCTGACACCTCAGTGTATATATACAGGGCTCTGACACCTCAGTGTATATATACAGGCCTCTGACACCTCAGTGTATATATATACAGGGCTCTGACACCTCAGTGTATATATACAGGGCTCTGACACCTCAGTATATATATATACAGGGCTCTGATACCTCAGTGTATATATACAGGGCTCTGACACCTCAGTGTATATATACAGGGCTCTGACACCTCAGTACATATATATACAGGGCTCTGACACCTCAGTGTATATATACAGGGCTCTGACACCTCAGTGTATATATACAGGGCTCTGACACCTCAGTATATATATACAGGGCTCTGACACCTCAGTGGATATATATATACAGGGCTCTGACACCTCAGTGTATATATACAGAGATCTGACACCTCAGTGTATATATACAGGGCTCTGACACCTCAGTGTATATACAGGGCTCTGACACCTCAGTGTATATATACAGGGCTCTGACACCTCAGTGTATATATACAGGGCTCTGACACCTCAGTATATATATACAGGGCTCTGACACCTCAGTGTATATATACAGGGCTCTGACACCTCAGTGTATATATACAGGGCTCTGACACCTCAGTGTATATATACAGGGCTCTGACACCTCAGTATATATATACAGGGCTCTGACACCTCAGTATATATATACAGGGCTCTGACACCTCAGTGTATATATACAGGGCTCTGACACCTCAGTGTATATATACAGGGCTCTGATACCTCAGTGTATATATACAGGGCTCTGACACCTCAGTATATATATACAGGGCTCTGATACCTCAGTATATATATACAGGGCTCTGACACCTCAGTATATATATACAGGGCTCTGACACCTCAGTGTATATATACAGGGCTCTGACACCTCAGTGTATATATACAGGGCTCTGACACCTCAGTGTATATATATACTGGGCTCTGACACCTCAGTGTATATATACAGGGCTCTGACACCTCAGTGTATATATACAGGGCTCTGACACCTCAGTGTATATATATACTGGGCTCTGACACCTCAGTGTATATATACAGGGCTCTGACACCTCAGTGTATATATACTGGGCTCTGACACCTCAGTGTATATATACAGGGCTCTGACACCTCAGTGTATATATACTGGGCTCTGACACCTCAGTGTATATATATACAGGGCTCTGATACCTCAGTGTATATATACAGGGCTCTGACACCTCAGTATATATATACAGGGCTCTGACACCTCAGTATATATATACAGGGCTCTGACACCTCAGTGTATATATACAGGGCTCTGACACCTCAGTGTATATATACAGGGCTCTGACACCTCAGTATATATATACAGGGCTCTGACACCTCAGTGTATATATACAGGGCTCTGACACCTCAGTGTATATATACAGGGCTCTGACACCTCAGTGTATATATACAGGGATCTGACACCTCAGTATATATATACAGGGCTCTGACACCTCAGTGTATATATACAGGGCTCTGACACCTCAGTGTATATATACAGGGCTCTGACACCTCAGTGTATATATACAGGGCGCTGACACCTCAGTGTATATATACAGGGCTCTGACACCTCAGTGTATATACACAGGGATCTGACACCTCAGTGTATATATACAGGGCTCTGACACCTCAGTGTATATATACAGGGCGCTGACACCTCAGTATATATATACAGGGCTCTGACACCTCAGTGTATATATACAGGGCTCTGACACCTCAGTGTATATATACAGGGCTCTGACACCTCAGTGTATATATACAGGGCTCTGACACCTCAGTATATATATACAGGGCTCTGACACCTCAGTGTATATATACAGGGCGCTGACACCTCAGTATATATATACAGGGCTCTGACACCTCAGTGTATATATACAGGGCTCTGACACCTCAGTGTATATATACAGGGCTCTGACACCTCAGTGTATATATACAGGGCTCTGACACCTCAGTGTATATATACAGGGCTCTGACACCTCAGTGTATATACACAGGGCTCTGACACCTCAGTATATATATACAGGGCTCTGACACCTCAGTGTATATATACAGGGCTCTGACACCTCAGTGTATATATATACAGGGCTCTGACACCTCCGTGTATATATACAGGGCTCTGACACCTCAGTGTATATATACAGGGCTCTGACACCTCAGTGTATATACACAGGGCTCTGACACCTCAGTATATATATACAGGGTTCTGACACCTCAGTGTATATATACAGGGCTCTGACACCTCCGTGTATATATACAGGGCTCTGACACCTCAGTGTATATATACAGGGCTCTGACACCTCAGTGTATATACACAGGGCTCTGACACCTCAGTATATATATACAGGGTTCTGACACCTCCGTGTATATATACAGGGCTCTGACACCTCCGTGTATATATACAGGGCTCTGACACCTCAGTATATATATACAGGGCTCTGACACCTCAGTGTATATATACAGGGCTCTGACACCTCAGTGTATATATACAGGGCTCTGACACCTCAGTGTATATATACAGGGCTCTGACACCTCAGTGTATATATACAGGGCTCTGACACCTCAGTGTATATATACAGGGCTCTGACACCTCAGTGTATATATACAGGGCTCTGACACCTCAGTGTATATATACAGGGCTCTGACACCTCAGTGTATATATACAGGGCTCTGACACCTCAGTGTATATATACAGGGCTCTGACACCTCAGTGTATATATACAGGGCTCTGACACCTCAGTATATATATACAGGGCTCTGACACCTCAGTGTATATATACAGGGCTCTGACACCTCAGTGTATATATACAGGGCTCTGACACCTCAGTGTATATATACAGGGCTCTGACACCTCAGTGTATATATACAGGGCTCTGACACCTCAGTATATATATACAGGGCTCTGACACCTCAGTGTATATATACAGGGCTCTGACACCTCAGTGTATATATACAGGGCTCTGACACCTCAGTGTATATATACAGGGCTCTGACACCTCAGTGTATATATACAGGGCTCTGACACCTCAGTGTATATATACAGGGCTCTGACACCTCAGTGTATATATACAGGGCTCTGACACCTCAGTGTATATATACAGGGCTCTGACACCTCAGTGTATATATACAGGGCTCTGACACCTCAGTGTATATATACAGGGCTCTGACACCTCAGTGTATATATACAGGGCTCTGACACCTCAGTGTATATATACAGGGCTCTGACACCTCAGTGTATATGTACAGGGCTCTGACACCTCCGTGTATATATACAGGGCTCTGACACCTCAGTGTATATACAGGGCTCTGACACCTCAGTGTATATATACAGGGCTCTGACACCTCAGTGTATATATACAGGGCTCTGACACCTCAGTATATATATACAGGGCTCTGACACCTCAGTGTATATATACAGGGCTCTGATACCTCAGTGTATATATACAGGGCTCTGACACCTCAGTGTATATATACAGGGCTCTGACACCTCAGTGTATATATACAGGGCTCTGACACCTCAGTGTATATATACAGGGCTCTGACACCTCAGTATATATATACAGGGCTCTGACACCTCAGTGTATATATACAGGGCTCTGACACCTCAGTGTATATATACAGGGCTCTGACACCTCAGTATATATATACAGGGCTCTGACACCTCAGTGTATATATACAGGGCTCTGACAACTCAATGTATATATACAGGGCTCTGACACCTCAGTGTATATATACAGGGATCTGACACCTCAGTGTATATATACAGGGCTCTGACACCTCAGTGTATATATACAGGGCTCTGACACCTCAGTGTATATATACAGGGCTCTGACACCTCAGTGTATATATACAGGGCTCTGACACCTCAGTGTATATATATATACAGGGCTCTGACACCTCAGTGTATATATATACAGGGCTCTGACACCTCAGTGTATATATACAGGGCTCTGACACCTCAGTGTATATATATATACAATGCTCTGACACCTCAGTGTATATATACAGGGCTCTGACACCTCAGTGTATATATACAGGGCTCTGACACCTCAGTGTATATATACAGGGCTCTGACACCTCAGTGTATATATACAGGGCTCTGACACCTCAGTGTATATATACAGGGCTCTGACACCTCATTGTATATATACAGGGTTCTGACACCTCAGTGTATATATACAGGGCTCTGACACCTCAGTGTATATATACAGGGCTCTGACACCTCAGTGTATATATACAGGGCTCTGACACCTCAGTATATATATACAGGGTTCTGACACCTCAGTTTATATATACAGGGCTCTGATACCTCAGTATATATATACAGGGCTCTGACACCTCAGTATATATATACAGGGTTCTGACACCTCAGTGTATATACAGGGATCTGATACCTCAGTGTATATATACAGGGCTCTGACACCTCAGTGTATATATACAGGGCTCTGACACCTCAGTGTATATATACAGGGCTCTGACACCTCAGTGTATATATACAGGGCTCTGACACCTCAGTGTATATATACAGGGCTCTGACACCTCAGTGTATATATACAGGGCTCTGACACCTCAGTGTATATATACAGGGCTCTGACACCTCAGTGTATATATACAGGGCTCTGACACCTCAGTATATATATACAGGGCTCTGACACCTCAGTGTATATATACAGGGCTCTGACACCTCAGTGTATATATACAGGGCTCTGACACCTCAGTGTATATATACAGGGCTCTGACACCTCAGTGTATATATACAGGGCTCTGACACCTCAGTGTATATATACAGGGCTCTGACACCTCAGTGTATATATACAGGGCTCTGACACCTCAGTGTATATATACAGGGCTCTGACACCTCAGTATATATATACAGGGCTCTGACACCTCAGTGTATATATACAGGGCTCTGACACCTCAGTGTATATATACAGGGCTCTGACACCTCAGTGTATATATACAGGGCTCTGATACCTCAGTGTATATATATACAGGGCTCTGACACCTCAGTATATATATACAGGGCTCTGACACCTCAGTGTATATATACAGGGCTCTGACACCTCAGTGTATATATACAGGGCTCTGACACCTCAGTGTATATATACAGGGCTCTGACACCTCAGTGTATATATACAGGGCTCTGACACCTCAGTATATATATATACAGGGCTCTGACACCTCAGTGTATATATACAGGGCTCTGACACCTCAGTGTATATATACAGGGCTCTGACACCTCAGTGTATATATACAGGGCTCTGATACCTCAGTGTATATATACAGGGCTCTGACACCTCAGTGTATATATACAGGGCTCTGACACCTCAGTATATATATACAGGGCTCTGACACCTCAGTGTATATATACAGGGCTCTGACACCTCAGTGTATATATACAGGGCTCTGACACCTCAGTGTATATATACAGGGCTCTGACACCTCAGTGTATATATACAGGGCTCTGACACCTCAGTGTATATATACAGGGCTCTGACACCTCAGTGTATATATACAGGGCTCTGACACCTCAGTGTATATATACAGGGCTCTGACACCTCAGTGTATATATACAGGGCTCTGACACCTCAGTGTATATATATACATGGCTCTGACCCCTCAGTGTATATATATACAGGGCTCTGACACCTCAGTGTATATATACAGGGCTCTGACACCTCAGTGTATATATATATACAGGGCTCTGACACCTCAGTGTATATATATACAGGGCTCTGACACCTCAGTGTATATATACAGGGCTCTGACACCTCAGTGTATATATACAGGGCTCTGACACCTCAGTGTATATATACAGGGCTCTGACACCTCAGTGTATATATACAGGGCTCTGACACCTCAGTGTATATATACAGGGCTCTGACACCTCAGTGTATATATACAGGGCTCTGACACCTCAGTGTATATATACAGGGCTCTGACACCTCAGTGTATATATACAGGGCTCTGACACCTCAGTGTATATATACAGGGCTCTGACACCTCATTGTATATATACAGGGTTCTGACACCTCAGTGTATATATACAGGGCTCTGACACCTCAGTGTATATTTACAGGGCTCTGACACCTCAGTGTATATATACAGGGCTCTGACACCTCAGTATATATATACAGGGTTCTGACACCTCAGTGTATATATACAGGGCTCTGATACCTCAGTATATATATACAGGGCTCTGACACCTCAGTGTATATACAGGGCTCTGACACCTCAGTATATATATACAGGGTTCTGACACCTCAGTGTATATATACAGGGCTCTGATACCTCAGTATATATATACAGGGCTCTGACACCTCAGTATATATATACAGGGCTCTGACACCTCAGTGTATATATACAGGGCTCTGACACCTCAGTGTATATATACAGGGCTCTGACACCTCAGTGTATATATACAGGGTTCTGACACCTCAGTGTATATATACAGGGCTCTGACACCTCAGTGTATATATACAGGGCTCTGACACCTCAGTGTGTATATACAGGGCTCTGATACCTCAGTGTATATATACAGGGCTCTGACACCTCAGTGTATATATACAGGGCTCTGATACCTCAGTGTATATATACAGGGCTCTGACACCTCAGTGTATATATATATATATATATATATACAGGGCTCTGACACCTCAGTGTATATATGCAGGGCTCTGACACCTCAGTGTATATATATACATGGCTCTGACACCTCAGTGTATATATACAGGGCTCTGACATCTCAGTGTATATATACAGGGCTCTGACACCTCAGTGTATATATACAGGGCTCTGACACCTCAGTATATATATACAGGGCACTGAAACCTCAGTGTATATATACAGGGCTCTGACACCTCAGTGTATATATACAGGGCTCTGACACCTCAGTGTATATATACAGGGCTCTGATACCTCAGTGTATATATACAGGGCTCTGACACCTCAGTGTATATATATACAGGGCTCTGACACCTCAGTGTATATATACAGGGCTCTGACACCTCAGTGTATATATACTGGGCTCTGACACCTCAGTGTATATATACAGGGCTCTGACACCTCAGTGTATATATACAGGGCTCTGACACCTCAGTGTATATATACAGGGCTCTGACACCTCAGTGTATATATACAGGGCTCTGATACCTCAGTGTATATATACAGGGCTCTGATACCTCAGTGTATATATACAGGGCTCTGACACCTCAGTATATATATACAGGGCTCTGACACCTCAGTGTATATATACAGGGCTCTGACACCTCAGTGTATATATACAGGGCTCTGACTCCTCAGTGTATATATACAGGGCTCTGACACCTCAGTGTATATATACAGGGCTCTGACACCTCAGTGTATATATACAGGGCTCTGACACCTCAGTGTATATATACAGGGCTCTGACACCTCAGTGTATATATACAGGGCTCTGACACCTCAGTGTATATATACAGGGCTCTGACACCTCAGTGTATATATACAGGGCTCTGACACCTCAGTGTATATATACAGGGCTCTGACACCTCAGTGTATATATACAGGGCTCTGACACCTCAGTGTATATATACAGGGCTCTGACACCTCAGTGTATATATATACAGGGCTCTGACACCTCAGTGTATATATACAGGGCTCTGACACCTCAGTGTATATATATATATACAGGGTTCTGACTCCTCAGTGTATATATACAGGGCTCTGACACCTCGGTGTATATATATATATATATACAGGGCTCTGACACCTCAGTGTATATATACAGGGCTCTGACACCTCGGTGTATATATATATATATATACAGGGCTCAGACACCTCAGTGTATATATACAGGGCTCTGATACCTCAGTGTATATATACAGGGCTCTGACACCTCAGTGTATATATATACAGGGTTCTGACTCCTCAGTGTATATATACAGGGCTCTGACACCTCGGTGTATATATATATATATATACAGGGCTCTGACACCTCAGTGTATATATACAGGGCTCTGACACCTCGGTGTATATATATATATATACAGGGCTCTGACACCTCAGTGTATATATACAGGGCTCTGATACCTCAGTGTATATATACAGGGCTCTGACACCTCAGTGTATATATACAGGGCTCTGATACCTCAGTGTATATATACAGGGCTCTGACACCTCGGTGTATATATATATATATACAGGGCTCTGACTCCTCAGTGTATATATACAGGGCTCTGACACCTCGGTGTATATATATATATATATATACAGGGCTCTGACACCTCAGTGTATATATACAGGGCTCTGATACCTCAGTGTATATATACAGGTCTCTGACACCTCAGTGTATATATACAGGTCTCTGACACCTCAGTGTATATATACAGGGCTCTGACACCTCAGTGTATATATACAGGGCTCTGACACCTCAGTGTATATATACAGGGCTCTGACACCTCAGTGTATATATACAGGGATCTGACACCTCAGTGTGTATATACAGGGCTCTGACACCTCAGTATATATATACAGGGCTCTGACACCTCAGTGTATATATACAGGGCTCTGATACCTCAGTGTATATATACAGGGCTCTGACACCTCAGTGTATATATACAGGGCTCTGACACCTCAGTGTATATATACAGGGCTCTGACACCTCAGTGTATATATACAGGGCTCTGACATCTCATTGTATATACAGGGCTCTGACACCTCAGTGTATATATACAGGGCTCTGACACCTCATTGTATATACAGGGCTCTGACACCTCAGTATATATATACTGGGCTCTGACACCTCAGTGTATATATACAGGGCTCTGACACCTCAGTGTATATATACAGGGCTCTGACACCTTAGTGTATATATATATATATACAGGGCTCTGACACCTCAGTGTATATATATATACAGGGTTCTGACACCTCAGTATATATATACAGGGCTCTGACACCTCAGTGTATATATACAGGGCTCTGACACCTCAGTGTATATATACAGGGATCTGACACCTCAGTGTGTATATACAGGGCTCTGACACCTCATTGTATATACAGGGCTCTGACACCTCAGTATATATATACTGGGCTCTGACACCTCAGTGTATATATACAGGGCTCTGACACCTCAGTGTATATATACAGGGCTCTGACACCTTAGTGTATATATATATATATACAGGGCTCTGACACCTCAGTGTATATATATATACAGGGTTCTGACACCTCAGTATATATATACAGGGCTCTGACACCTCAGTATATATATACAGGGCTCTGACACCTCAGTGTATATATACAGGGCTCTGACACCTTAGTATATATATACAGGGCTCTGACACCTCAGTGTATATATACAGGGCTCTGATACCTCAGTGTATATATACAGGGCTCTGACACCTCAGTGTATATATACAGGGCTCTGACACCTTAGTATTTATATACAGGGCTCTGACACCTCAGTGTATATATACAGGGTTCTGACACCTCAGTATATATATACAGGGCTCTGACACCTCAGTGTATATATACAGGGTTCTGACACCTCAGTGTATATATACAGGGCTCTGACATCTCAGTGTATATATACAGGGCTCTGACACCTCAGTGTATATATACAGGGATCTGACACCTCAGTGTGTATATATACAGGGCTCTGACACCTCAGTGTATATATACAGGGCTCTGACACCTCAGTGTATATATACAGGGCTCTGACACCTCAGTGTATATATACAGGTCTCTGACACCTCAGTGTATATATACAGGGCTCTGACACCTCAGTGTATATATACAGGGCTCTGACACCTCAGTGTATATATACAGGTCTCTGACACCTCAGTGTATATATACAGGGCTCTGACACCTCAGTGTATATATACAGGGCTCTGACACCTCAGTGTATATATACAGGGATCTGACACCTCAGTGTGTATATACAGGGCTCTGACACCTCAGTGTATATACAGGGCTCTGACACCTCAGTATATATATACAGGGCTCTGACACCTCAGTGTATATATACAGGGCTCTGACACCTCAGTGTATATATATATACAGGGCTCTGACACCTCAGTGTATATATATATACAGGGCTCTGACACCTCAGTGTATATATACAGGGCTCTGACACCTCAGTGTATATATACAGGGCTCTGACACCTCAGTGTATATATACAGGGCTCTGACACCTCAGTGTATATATACAGGGCTCTGACACCTCAGTGTATATAGACAGGGCTCTGACACCTCAGTGTATATATACAGGGTTCTGACACCTCAGTGTATATATACAGGGCTCTGACACCTCAGTGTATATATACAGGGCTCTGACACCTCAGTGTATATATACAGGGTTCTGACACCTCAGTGTATATATACAGGGCTCTGATACCTCAGTGTATATATACAGGGCTCTGACACCTCAGTGTATATATACAGGGCTCTGACACCTCAGTGTATATATACAGGGCTCTGACACCTCAGTGTATATATACAGGGCTCTGACACCTCAGTGTATATATACAGGGCTCTGATACCTCAGTATATATATACAGGGCTCTGACACCTCAGTATATATATACAGGGCTCTGACACCTCAGTGTATATATACAGGGCTCTGACACCTCAGTGTATATATACAGGGCTCTGATACCTCAGTGTATATATACAGGGTTCTGACACCTCAGTGTATATATACAGGGCTCTGATACCTCAGTGTATATATACAGGGTTCTGACACCTCAGTGTATATATACAGGGCTCTGACACCTCAGTGTATATATACAGGGCTCTGACACCTCAGTGTATATATACAGGGCTCTGACACCTCAGTGTATATATACAGGGCTCTGACACCTCAGTGTATATATACAGGGCTCTGATACCTCAGTGTATATATACAGGGCTCTGATACCTCAGTATATATATACAGGGCTCTGACACCTCAGTATATATATACAGGGCTCTGACACCTCAGTGTATATATACAGGGCTCTGACACCTCAGTGTGTATATACAGGGCTCTGACACCTCATTGTATATACAGGGCTCTGACACCTCAGTATATATATACTGGGCTCTGACACCTCAGTGTATATATACACGGCTCTGACACCTCAGTGTATATATACAGGGCTCTGACACCTCAGTGTATATATACAGGGCTCTGACACCTTAGTGTATATATATATATATACAGGGCTCTGACACCTCAGTGTATATATATATACAGGGCTCTGACACCTCAGTGTATATATACAGGGCTCTGACACCTCAGTGTATATATACAGGGCTCTGACACCTCAGTGTATATATACAGGGCTCTGACACCTCAGTGTATATATACAGGGCTCTGACACCTCAGTGTATATATATACAGGGCTCTGATACCTCAGTGTATATATACAGGGCTCTGACACCTCAGTGTATATATATATACATGGCTCTGACACCTCAGTGTATATATACAGGGCTCTGACACCTCAGTGTATATATATACAGAGCTCTGACACCTCAGTGTATATATACAGGGCTCTGACACCTCAGTGTATATAGACAGGGCTCTGACACCTCAGTGTATATATACAGGGTTCTGACACCTCAGTGTATATATACAGGGCTCTGACACCTCAGTGTATATATACAGGGCTCTGACACCTCAGTGTATATATACAGGGCTCTGACACCTCAGTGTATATATACAGGGCTCTGACACCTCAGTGTATATATACAGGGCTCTGACACCTCAGTGTATATATACAGGGCTCTGATACCTCAGTGTATATATACAGGGCTCTGATACCTCAGTATATATATACAGGGCTCTGACACCTCAGTATATATATACAGGGCTCTGACACCTCAGTGTATATATACAGGGCTCTGACACCTCAGTGTGTATATACAGGGCTCTGACACCTCATTGTATATACAGGGCTCTGACACCTCAGTATATATATACTGGGCTCTGACACCTCAGTGTATATATACACGGCTCTGACACCTCAGTGTATATATACAGGGCTCTGACACCTCAGTGTATATATACAGGGCTCTGACACCTTAGTGTATATATATATATATACAGGGCTCTGACACCTCAGTGTATATATATATACAGGGCTCTGACACCTCAGTGTATATATACAGGGCTCTGACACCTCAGTGTATATATACAGGGCTCTGACACCTCAGTGTATATATACAGGGCTCTGACACCTCAGTGTATATATACAGGGCTCTGACACCTCAGTGTATATATATACAGGGCTCTGATACCTCAGTGTATATATACAGGGCTCTGACACCTCAGTGTATATATATATACATGGCTCTGACACCTCAGTGTATATATACAGGGCTCTGACACCTCAGTGTATATATATACAGAGCTCTGACACCTCAGTGTATATATACAGGGCTCTGACACCTCAGTGTATATAGACAGGGCTCTGACACCTCAGTGTATATATACAGGGTTCTGACACCTCAGTGTATATATACAGGGCTCTGACACCTCAGTGTATATATACAGGGCTCTGACACCTCAGTGTATATATACAGGGTTCTGACACCTCAGTGTATATATACAGGGCTCTGACACCTCAGTGTATATATACAGGGCTCTGACACCTCAGTGTATATATACAGGGCTCTGATACCTCAGTGTATATATACAGGGCTCTGACACCTCAGTGTATATATACAGGGCTCTGACACCTCAGTGTATATATACGGGCTCTGATACCTCAGTGTATATATACAGGGCTCTGACACCTCAGTGTATATATACAGGGCTCTGACACCTCAGTGTATATATACAGGGCTCTGATACCTCAGTGTATATATACAGGGCTCTGACACCTCAGTGTATATATACAGGGCTCTGACACCTCAGTGTATATATACAGGGCTCTGATACCTCAGTGTATATATACAGGGCTCTGACACCTCAGTGTATATATACAGGGCTCTGACACCTCAGTGTATATATACAGGGCTCTGACACCTCAGTGTATATATACAGGGCTCTGACACCTCAGTGTATATATATATACAGAGCTCTGACACCTCAGTGTATATATACAGGGCTCTGACACCTCAGTGTATATATACAGGGCTCTGACACCTCAGTGTATATATTCAGGGCTCTGATACCTCAGTGTATATATACAGGGCTCTGACACCTCAGTTTATATATACAGGGCTCTGACACCTCAGTGTATATATACAGGGCTCTGATACCTCAGTGTATATATACAGGGCTCTGACACCTCAGTGTATATATACAGGGCTCTGACACCTCAGTGTATATATACAGGGCTCTGACACCTCAGTGTATATATACAGGGCTCTGACACCTCAGTGTATATATATATATACAGGGCTATGACACCTCAGTGTATATATACAGGGCTCTGACACCTCAGTGTATATATACAGGGCTCTGACACCTCAGTGTATATATACAGGGCTCTGATACCTCAGTGTATATATACAGGGCTCTGACACCTTAGTGTATATATACAGAGCTCTGACACCTCAGTGTATATATATACAGGGCTCTGACACCTCAGTGTATATATACAGGGCTCTGACACCTCAGTGTATATATACAGGGCTCTGACACCTCAGTGTATATATATACATGGCTCTGACACCTCAGTGTATATATACAGGGCTCTGATACCTCAGTGTATATATACAGGGCTCTGACACCTCAGTGTATATATACAGGGCTCTGACACCTCAGTGTATATATACAGGGCTCTGACACCTCAGTGTATATATACAGGGCTCTGACACCTCAGTATATATATACAGGGCTCTGACACCTCAGTGTATATATACAGGGCTCTGACACCTCAGTGTATATATACAGGGCTCTGACACCTCAGTGTATATATACAGGGCTCTGACACCTCAGTGTATATATACAGGGCTCTGACACCTCAGTATATATATACAGGGCTCTGACACCTCAGTGTATATATACAGGGCTCTGATACCTCAGTGTATATATACAGGGCTCTGATACCTCAGTATATATATACAGGGCTCTGACACCTCAGTGTATATATACAGGGCTCTGACACCTCAGTGTATATATACAGGGCGCTGACACCTCAGTGTATATATACAGGGCTCTGATACCTCAGTGTATATATACAGGGCTCTGATACCTCAGTATATATATACAGGGCTCTGACACCTCAGTGTATATATACAGGGCTCTGACACCTCAGTGTATATATACAGGGCTCTGACACCTCAGTGTATATATACAGGGCGCTGACACCTCAGTGTATATATACAGGGCGCTGACACCTCAGTGTATATATACAGGGCTCTGACACCTCAGTGTATATATACAGGGCTCTGACACCTCAGTGTATATATACAGGGCGCTGACACCTCAGTGTATATATATATACAGGGCTCTGACACCTCAGTGTATATATACAGGGCTCTGACACCTTAGTATATATATACAGGGCTCTGACACCTCAGTGTATATATATACAGGGCTCTGACACCTCAGTGTATATATACAGGGATCTGACACCTCAGTGTATATATATATATACAGGGCTCTGACACCTCAGTGTATATATACAGGGCTCTGACACCTCAGTGTATATATATACAGGGCTCTGACACCTCAGTGTATATATACAGGGCTCTGACACCTCAGTGTATATATACAGGGCGCTGACACCTCAGTGTATATATACAGGGCTCTGACACCTCAGTGTATATATACAGGGCTCTGACACCTCAGTGTATATATACAGGGCTCTGATACCTCAGTTTATATATACAGGGCTCTGACACCTCAGTGTATATATACAGGGCTCTGACACCTCAGTGTATATATACAGGGCTCTGACTCCTCAGTGTATATATACAGGGCTCTGACACCTCAGTGTATATATACAGGGCTCTGACACCTCAGTGTATATATACAGGGCTCTGACACCTCAGTGTATATATATACTGGGCTCTGACACCTCAGTGTATATATACAGGGCTCTGACACCTCAGTGTATATATACTGGGCTCTGACACCTCAGTGTATATATACAGGGCTCTGACACCTCAGTGTATATATACTGGGCTCTGACACCTCAGTGTATATATACAGGGCTCTGACACCTCAGTATATATATACAGGGCTCTGACACCTCAGTGTATATATATACAGGGCTCTGACACCTCAGTGTATATATACAGGGCTCTGACACCTCAGTATATATATATACAGGGCTCTGACACCTCAGTGTATATATACAGGGCTCTGACACCTCAGTGTATATACACAGGGATCTGACACCTCAGTGTATATATACAGGGCGCTGACACCTCAGTATATATATACAGGGCTCTGACACCTCAGTATATATATACAGGGCTCTGACACCTCAGTGTATATATACAGGGCTCTGACACCTCAGTGTATATATACAGGGCGCTGACACCTCAGTGTATATATACAGGGCTCTGACACCTCAGTGTATATACACAGGGATCTGACACCTCAGTGTATATATACAGGGCGCTGACACCTCAGTATATATATACAGGGCGCTGACACCTCAGTATATATATACAGGGCTCTGACACCTCAGTGTATATATACAGGGCTCTGACACCTCAGTGTATATATACAGGGCTCTGACACCTCAGTGTATATATACAGGGCTCTGACACCTCAGTGTATATATACAGGGCTCTGACACCTCAGTGTATATATACAGGGCTCTGACACCTCAGTATATATATACAGGGCTCTGACACCTCAGTGTATATATACAGGGCTCTGACACCTCAGTGTATATATACAGGGCTCTGACACCTCAGTATATATATACAGGGCTCTGACACCTCAGTGTATATATACAGGGCTCTGACACCTCAGTGTATATATACAGGGCTCTGACACCTCAGTGTATATATACAGGGCTCTGACACCTCAGTGTATATACAGGGCTCTGACACCTCAGTATATATATACAGGGCTCTGACACCTCAGTGTATATATACAGGGCTCTGACACCTCCGTGTATATATACAGGGCTCTGACACCTCAGTGTATATATACAGGGCTCTGACACCTCCGTGTATATATACAGGGCTCTGACACCTCAGTGTATATACACAGGGCTCTGACACCTCAGTATATATATACAGGGTTCTGACACCTCAGTGTATATATACAGGGCTCTGACACCTCCGTGTATATATACAGGGCTCTGACACCTCAGTGTATATATACAGGGCTCTGACACCTCAGTGTATATATACAGGGATCTGACACCTCAGTATATATATACAGGGCTCTGACACCTCAGTGTATATATACAGGGCTCTGACACCTCAGTGTATATATACAGGGCTCTGACACCTCAGTGTATATATACAGGGCTCTGACATCTCAGTGTATATATACAGGGCTCTGACACCTCAGTGTATATATACAGGGCTCTGACACCTCAGTGTATATATACAGGGCTCTGACACCTCAGTGTATATATACAGGGCTCTGACACCTCAGTATATATACAGGGCTCTGACACCTCAGTGTATATATACAGGGCTCTGACACCTCAGTGTATATATACAGGGCTCTGACACCTCAGTGTATATATACAGGGCTCTGACACCTCAGTGTATATATACAGGGCTCTGACACCTCAGTGTATATATACAGGGCTCTGACACCTCAGTATATATATACAGGGCTCTGACACCTCAGTGTATATATACAGGGCTCTGACACCTCAGTGTATATATACAGGGCTCTGATACCTCAGTGTATATATACAGGGCTCTGACACCTCAGTGTATATATACAGGGCTCTGACACCTCAGTGTATATATACAGGGCTCTGACACCTCAGTGTATATATACAGGGCTCTGACACCTCAGTATATATACAGGGCTCTGACACCTCAGTGTATATATACAGGGCTCTGACACCTCAGTGTATATATACAGGGCTCTGACACCTCAGTGTATATATACAGGACTCTGACACCTCAATGTATATATACAGGGCTCTGACACCTCAGTATATATATACAGGGCTCTGACACCTCAGTGTATATATACAGGGCTCTGACACCTCAGTGTATATATACAGGGCTCTGACACCTCAGTATATATATACAGGGCTCTGACACCTCAGTGTATATATACAGGGCTCTGACACCTCAGTGTATATATACAGGGCTCTGATACCTCAGTGTATATATACAGGGCTCTGACACCTCAGTGTATATATACAGGGCTCTGACACCTCAGTGTATATATACAGGGCTCTGACACCTCAGTGTATATATACAGGGCTCTGACACCTCAGTGTATATATACAGGGCTCTGACACCTCAGTGTATATATACAGGGCTCTGACACCTCAGTGTATATATACAGGGCTCTGACACCTCAGTGTATATATACAGGGCTCTGACACCTCAGTATATATATACAGGGCTCTGACACCTCAGTATATATATACAGGGCTCTGACACCTCAGTGTATATATACAGGGCTCTGACACCTCAGTATATATATACAGGGCTCTGACACCTCAGTGTATATATACAGGGCTCTGACACCTCAGTGTATATATACAGGGCTCTGACACCTCAGTGTATATATACAGGGCTCTGACACCTCAGTATATATATACAGGGCTCTGACACCTCAGTGTATATATACAGGGCTCTGACACCTCAGTGTATATATACAGGGCTCTGACACCTCAGTATATATATACAGGGCTCTGACACCTCAGTATATATATACAGGGCTCTGACACCTCAGTATATATATACAGGGCTCTGACACCTCAGTGTATATATACAGGGCTCTGATACCTCAGTGTATATATACAGGGCTCTGATACCTCAGTATATATATACAGGGCTCTGACACCTCAGTGTATATATACAGGGCTCTGACACCTCAGTGTATATATACAGGGCGCTGACACCTCAGTGTATATATACAGGGCTCTGATACCTCAGTGTATATATACAGGGCTCTGATACCTCAGTATATATATACAGGGCTCTGACACCTCAGTGTATATATACAGGGCTCTGACACCTCAGTGTATATATACAGGGCTCTGACACCTCAGTGTATATATACAGGGCGCTGACACCTCAGTGTATATATACAGGGCGCTGACACCTCAGTGTATATATACAGGGCGCTGACACCTCAGTGTATATATACAGGGCGCTGACACCTCAGTGTATATATATATACAGGGCTCTGACACCTCAGTGTATATATACAGGGCTCTGACACCTCAGTGTATATATACAGGGCTCTGACACCTCAGTGTATATATATACAGGGCTCTGACACCTCAGTGTATATATACAGGGCTCTGACACCTCAGTGTATATATACAGGGCGCTGACACCTCAGTGTATATATACAGGGCTCTGACACCTCAGTGTATATATACAGGGCTCTGACACCTCAGTGTATATATACAGGGCTCTGATACCTCAGTTTATATATACAGGGCTCTGACACCTCAGTGTATATATACAGGGCTCTGACACCTCAGTGTATATATACAGGGCTCTGACACCTCAGTGTATATATACAGGGCTCTGACACCTCAGTATATATATACAGGGCTCTGACACCTCAGTATATATATACAGGGCTCTGACACCTCAGTATATATATACAGGGCTCTGACACCTCAGTGTATATATACAGGGCTCTGATACCTCAGTGTATATATACAGGGCTCTGATACCTCAGTATATATATACAGGGCTCTGACACCTCAGTATATATATACAGGGCTCTGACACCTCAGTATATATATACAGGGCTCTGACACCTCAGTGTATATATACAGGGCTCTGATACCTCAGTATATATATACAGGGCTCTGATACCTCAGTATATATATACAGGGCTCTGATACCTCAGTGTATATATACAGGGCTCTGATACCTCAGTATATATATACAGGGCTCTGACACCTCAGTGTATATATACAGGGCTCTGATACCTCAGTGTATATATACAGGGCTCTGATACCTCAGTGTATATATACAGGGCTCTGACACCTCAGTGTATATATATAGGGCTCTGACACCTCAGTGTATATATACAGGGCTCTGACACCTCAGTGTATATATATAGGGCTCTGACACCTCAGTGTATATATACAGGGCTCTGACACCTCAGTGTATATATATAGGGCTCTGACACCTCAGTGTATATATACAGGGCTCTGACACCTCAGTGTATATATACAGGGCTCTGACACCTCAGTATATATATACAGGGCTCTGACACCTCAGTGTATATATACAGGGATCTGACACCTCAGTGTATATATACAGGGCTCTGACACCTCAGTGTATATATACAGGGCTCTGACACCTCAGTGTATATATACAGGGCGCTGACACCTCAGTGTATATATACAGGGCTCTGATACCTCAGTGTATATATACAGGGCTCTGACACCTCAGTGTATATATACAGGGCTCTGACACCTCAGTGTATATATACACAGGGCTCTGACACCTCAGTGTATATATACAGGGCTCTGACACCTCAGTATATATATACAGGGCTCTGACACCTCAGTATATATATACAGGGCTCTGACACCTCAGTATATATATACAGGGCTCTGACACCTCAGTATATATATACAGGGCTCTGACACCTCAGTGTATATATACAGGGCTCTGATACCTCAGTGTATATATACAGGGCTCTGATACCTCAGTATATATATACAGGGCTCTGACACCTCAGTGTATATATACAGGGCTCTGACACCTCAGTGTATATATACAGGGCTCTGACACCTCAGTATATATATACAGGGCTCTGACACCTCAGTATATATATATACAGGGTTCTGACACCTCAGTGTATATATACAGGGCTCTGACACCTCAGTATATATATATACAGGGCTCTGACACCTCAGTGTATATATACAGGGCTCTGACACCTCAGTGTATATATACAGGGCTCTGACACCTCAGTGTATATATACAGGGCTCTGACACCTCAGTGTATATATACAGGGCGCTGACACCTCAGTGTATATATACAGGGCTCTGATACCTCAGTGTATATATACAGGGCTCTGATACCTCAGTATATATATACAGGGCTCTGACACCTCAGTGTATATATACAGGGCTCTGACACCTCAGTGTATATATACAGGGCTCTGACACCTCAGTGTATATATACAGGGCGCTGACACCTCAGTGTATATATACAGGGCGCTGACACCTCAGTGTATATATACAGGGCGCTGACACCTCAGTGTATATATACAGGGCGCTGACACCTCAGTGTATATATATATACAGGGCTCTGACACCTCAGTGTATATATACAGGGCTCTGACACCTCAGTGTATATATACAGGGCTCTGACACCTCAGTGTATATATATACAGGGCTCTGACACCTCAGTGTATATATACAGGGCTCTGACACCTCAGTGTATATATACAGGGCTCTGATACCTCAGTTTATATATACAGGGCTCTGACACCTCAGTGTATATATACAGGGCTCTGACACTTCAGTGTATATATACAGGGCTCTGACACCTCAGTGTATATATACAGGGCTCTGACTCCTCAGTGTATATATACAGGGCTCTGACACCTCAGTGTATATATACAGGGCTCTGACACCTCAGTGTATATATACAGGGCTCTGACACCTCAGTGTATATATATACTGGGCTCTGACACCTCAGTGTATATATACAGGGCTCTGACACCTCAGTGTATATATACTGGGCTCTGACACCTCAGTGTATATATACAGGGCTCTGACACCTCAGTGTATATATACTGGGCTCTGACACCTCAGTGTATATATACAGGGCTCTGACACCTCAGTATATATATACAGGGCTCTGACACCTCAGTGTATATATATACAGGGCTCTGACACCTCAGTGTATATATACAGGGCTCTGACACCTCAGTATATATATATACAGGGCTCTGACACCTCAGTGTATATATACAGGGCTCTGACACCTCAGTGTATATACACAGGGATCTGACACCTCAGTGTATATATACAGGGCGCTGACACCTCAGTATATATATACAGGGCTCTGACACCTCAGTATATATATACAGGGCTCTGACACCTCAGTGTATATATACAGGGCTCTGACACCTCAGTGTATATATACAGGGCGCTGACACCTCAGTGTATATATACAGGGATCTGACACCTCAGTGTATATATACAGGGCTCTGACACCTCAGTGTATATATACAGGGCTCTGACACCTCAGTGTATATATACAGGGCTCTGACACCTCAGTGTATATATACAGGGCTCTGACACCTCAGTGTATATATACAGGGCTCTGACACCTCAGTGTATATATACAGGGATCTGACACCTCAGTGTATATATACAGGGCTCTGACACCTCAGTGTATATACACAGGGATCTGACACCTCAGTGTATATATACAGGGCGCTGACACCTCAGTATATATATACAGGGCTCTGACACCTCAGTGTATATATACAGGGCTCTGACACCTCAGTGTATATATACAGGGCTCTGACACCTCAGTGTATATATACAGGGCTCTGACACCTCAGTGTATATATACAGGGCTCTGACACCTCAGTGTATATATACAGGGCTCTGACACCTCAGTATATATATACAGGGCTCTGACACCTCAGTGTATATATACAGGGCTCTGACACCTCAGTGTATATATACAGGGCTCTGACACCTCAGTATATATATACAGGGCTCTGACACCTCAGTGTATATATACAGGGCTCTGACACCTCAGTGTATATATACAGGGCTCTGACACCTCAGTGTATATATACAGGGCTCTGACACCTCAGTGTATATACAGGGCTCTGACACCTCAGTATATATATACAGGGCTCTGACACCTCAGTGTATATATACAGGGCTCTGACACCTCCGTGTATATATACAGGGCTCTGACACCTCAGTGTATATATACAGGGCTCTGACACCTCAGTGTATATACACAGGGCTCTGACACCTCAGTATATATATACAGGGCTCTGACACCTCAGTGTATATATACAGGGCTCTGACACCTCAGTGTATATATACAGGGCTCTGACACCTCAGTGTATATATACAGGGCTCTGACACCTCAGTGTATATATACAGGGATCTGACACCTCAGTATATATATACAGGGCTCTGACACCTCAGTGTATATATACAGGGCTCTGACACCTCAGTGTATATATACAGGGCTCTGACACCTCAGTGTATATATACAGGGCTCTGACACCTCAGTGTATATATACAGGGCTCTGACACCTCAGTGTATATATACAGGGCTCTGACACCTCAGTGTATATATACAGGGCTCTGACACCTCAGTGTATATATACAGGGCTCTGACACCTCAGTATATATACAGGGCTCTGACACCTCAGTGTATATATACAGGGCTCTGACACCTCAGTGTATATATACAGGGCTCTGACACCTCAGTGTATATATACAGGGCTCTGACACCTCAGTGTATATATACAGGGCTCTGACAGCTCAGTGTATATATACAGGGCTCTGACACCTCAGTATATATATACAGGGCTCTGACACCTCAGTGTATATATACAGGGCTCTGACACCTCAGTGTATATATACAGGGCTCTGACACCTCAGTGTATATATACAGGGCTCTGACACCTCAGTGTATATATACAGGGCTCTGACACCTCAGTGTATATATACAGGGCTCTGACACCTCAGTGTATATATACAGGGCTCTGACACCTCAGTATATATACAGGGCTCTGACACCTCAGTGTATATATACAGGGCTCTGACACCTCAGTGTATATATACAGGGCTCTGACACCTCAGTGTATATATACAGGGCTCTGACACCTCAGTATATATATACAGGGCTCTGACACCTCAGTGTATATATACAGGGCTCTGACACCTCAGTGTATATATACAGGGCTCTGACACCTCAGTGTATATATACAGGGCTCTGACACCTCAGTGTATATATACAGGGCTCTGACACCTCAGTGTATATATACAGGGCTCTGACACCTCAGTGTATATATACAGGGCTCTGACACCTCAGTGTATATATACAGGGCTCTGACACCTCAGTACATATATATACAGGGCTCTGACACCTCAGTGTATATATACAGGGCTCTGACACCTCAGTGTATATATACAGGGCTCTGACACCTCAGTGTATATATACAGGGCTCTGACACCTCAGTACATATATATACAGGGCTCTGACACCTCAGTGTATATATACAGGGCTCTGACACCTCAGTGTATATATACAGGGCTCTGACACCTCAGTGTATATATACAGGGCTCTGACACCTCAGTGTATATATACAGGGCTCTGACACCTCAGTGTATATATACAGGGCTCTGACACCTCAGTACATATATATACAGGGCTCTGACACCTCAGTGTATATATACAGGGCTCTGACACCTCAGTGTATATATACAGGGCTCTGACACCTCAGTGTATATATACAGGGCTCTGACACCTCAGTGTATATATACAGGGCTCTGACACCTCAGTGTATATATACAGGGCTCTGACACCTCAGTGTATATATACAGGCTCTGACACCTCAGTGTATATATATACAGGGCTCTGACACCTCAGTGTATATATACAGGGCTCTGACACCTCAGTATATATATATACAGGGCTCTGACACCTCAGTGTATATATACAGGGCTCTGACACCTCAGTGTATATATACAGGGCTCTGACACCTCAGTACTATATATACAGGGCTCTGACACCTCAGTGTATATATACAGGGCTCTGACAACCTCAGTGTATATATACAGGGCTCTGACACCTCAGTGTATATATACAGGGCTCTGACACCTCAGTGATATATATATACAGGGCTCTGACACCTCAGTGTATATATACAGGGATCTGACACCTCAGTGTATATATACAGGGCTCTGACACCTCAGTGTATATACAGGGCTCTGACACCTCAGTGTATATATACAGGGCTCTGACACCTCAGTGTATATATACAGGGCTCTGACACCTCAGTATATATATACAGGGCTCTGACACCTCAGTGTATATATACAGGGCTCTGACACCTCAGTGTATATATACAGGGCTCTGACACCTCAGTGTATATATACAGGGCTCTGACACCTCAGTATATATATACAGGGCTCTGACACCTCAGTATATATATACAGGGCTCTGACACCTCAGTGTATATATACAGGGCTCTGACACCTCAGTGTATATATACAGGGCTCTGACACCTCAGTGTATATATACAGGGCTCTGACACCTCAGTATATATATACAGGGCTCTGACACCTCAGTGTATATATACAGGGCTCTGACACCTCAGTATATATATACAGGGCTCTGACACCTCAGTGTATATATACAGGGCTCTGACACCTCAGTGTATATATACAGGGCTCTGACACCTCAGTGTATATATATACAGGGCTCTGACACCTCAGTGTATATATACAGGGCTCTGACACCTCAGTGTATATATACAGGGCTCTGACACCTCAGTGTATATATACAGGGCTCTGACACCTCAGTGTATATATAACAGGGCTCTGACACCTCAGTGTATATATACAGGGCTCTGACACCTCAGTGTATATATACAGGGCTCTGACACCTCAGTGTATATATACAGGGCTCTGACACCTCAGTGTATATATACAGGGCTCTGACACCTCAGTGTATATATACAGGGCTCTGACACCTCAGTGTATATATACAGGGCTCTGACACCTCAGTGTATATATACAGGGCTCTGACACCTCAGTGTATATATACAGGGCTCTGACACCTCAGTGTATATATACAGGGCTCTGACACCTCAGTGTATATATACAGGGCTCTGACACCTCAGTGTATATATACAGGGCTCTGACACCTCAGTGTATATATACAGGGCTCTGACACCTCAGTGTATATATACAGGGCTCTGACACCTCAGTGTATATATACAGGGCTCTGACACCTCAGTGTATATATACAGGGCTCTGACACCTCAGTGTATATATACAGGGCTCTGACACCTCAGTGTATATATACAGGGCTCTGACACCTCAGTGTATATATACAGGGCTCTGACACCTCAGTGTATATATACAGGGCTCTGACACCTCAGTGTATATATACAGGGCTCTGACACCTCAGTGTATTATATACAGGGCTCTGACACCTCAGTGTATATATACAGGGCTCTGACACCTCAGTATATATAATACAGGGCTCTGACACCTCAGTGTATATATACAGGGCTCTGACACCTCAGTGTATATATACAGGGCTCTGACACCTCAGTGTATATATACAGGGCTCTGACACCTCAGTATATATATACAGGGCTCTGACACCTCAGTGTATATATACAGGGCTCTGACACCTCAGTATATATATACAGGGCTCTGACACCTCAGTGTATATATACAGGGCTCTGACACCTCAGTGTATATATACAGGGCTCTGACACCTCAGTGTATATATACAGGGCTCTGACACCTCAGTGTATATATACAGGGCTCTGACACCTCAGTGTATATATACAGGGCTCTGACACCTCAGTATATATATACAGGGCTCTGACACCTCAGTGTATATATACAGGGCTCTGACACCTCAGTGTATATATACAGGGCTCTGACACCTCAGTGTATATATACAGGGCTCTGACACCTCAGTGTATATATACAGGGCTCTGACACCTCAGTATATATATACAGGGCTCTGACACCTCAGTGTATATATACAGGGCTCTGACACCTCAGTGTATATATACAGGGCTCTGACACTCAGTGTATATATACAGGGCTCTGACACCTCAG